>NW_027187307.1:8063674-8070300 GCF_028583685.1 Petaurus breviceps papuanus | reverse complement strand
AGACAGAGAGACAGAGAGAGAGGGAGACAGAGAGAGAGAGAGACAGAGAGAGAGACAGAGAGACAGAGAGAGAGAGAGAGAGAGAGAGAGAGAGAGAGAGAGAGAGAGAATCTCTCATAGATTTAGTTTTATTCTGTAAAATTCCATAGCAAATAATCTTTAAACAGCATGTTATAGGGGCGGCTAGGTGGCACAGTGAATATCTCACCGGCCCTGGAGTCAGGAGTGCCTCAGTTCGAATCTGCCTCAGACACTTAACACTTAATAGCCATGTGACCTTGGACAAATCAGTTAACCCCAATTGCCCTGCCTTCTTCCCTACAAAAAAGCAAAAAAAAAATCCCCCCAAAGCCAAAAAACCACACAGCATGCTATAATGTTTGCTGAAGTATATATACAGAACATGAAATCATGTGAGAATATGAATATCTTAATAGAAATTTTCCATCAGATACTGATTTCATGTAGAACTGTATATCACACATGTTTATTAGTACACATTGGCTTTACAAATATTCAGATGGTAAATTTTTTGAAAATTAAATTATTTATTCTTAGTTTTCAAAATTTACTTTCATAAGTTTTCAATTTTCTCTGTCTCCCTTCCTCTTCCCTCCCCAATCTGATATGAGCTCTACACATACATTCCTATTAAACACATTTTTCACATTAGTCATGTTGCATAGAAGAATTATATTGAATGGGAAAAACCATGAGAAAGAAAAAAAAATAAATCAAAAAACAAAATAGTCTGCTTCACTCTGCACTCTGACTCCATAGTTCTTTCTCTGGATGTGGATGGCATTTTCCATTATGAGTCCTTTGGAATTGTTTTAGGTCCTTGATTTGATGAGAAGGGCTAAATCTATCAAAGTCAGTCCTCACACAGTGTGGCTGTTACTGTGTACAATGTTCTCCTGATTCTGCTCCCTTCACTCAGTATCAGTTCATGTAAGTCTTTGCAGGTTTCTCTGAAGTCTTTCTGCTCATCATTTCTTAAAGCACAATAGTATTTCATTACATTTATACACCATAACTTGTTTAGCCATCTCCCATTTGATGGGCATCCCCTTAATTTCCAAGTTCTTGGCTGCCACAAAAAGGGCTGCTATAAATATTTTTGTACATGTGTACAAAATGTATGATCACTTTGGCATACAGCCCTAGAAGTGGTATTACTGAATCAAAGGTCAGATAGTAAGCTCTGGGCGAGATCTCTACAGTTATCATTAACATGTAACCCATATAAAAGAAGAACCCCTACTATGCCATCCTTAACAAGTGGCCATCTAGCCTCTGTTTCCAGGCCTTTCTTGGTAGCTCTGTCCCTTTGGGGATGACTCTGATTACTTTGATGTTGGGTTGGTCCTGACATCAAGCCGAAATTGGTTTCTTTGTGACTTCCTCTCACACCTCCTGGACCTTCTCTCTGAGGTCTCAGGGAACAAGTTCACATAACAGACCTAGTTCTTTCAACTGATCCTCACTTGATGAGGACCCCAAACACCTTCCCCATCCTGGTTGCCTTCTTCTGGATACCTTTCAGCTTACCAATGCCCTTTATAAAATGTGGCTCAAGAACTGAATTCTGTATTCCAGGTGAGAGCTGACCAGGGCATGTTACAGTAGTGCCTTAAGTACCTGGAAACTATCCCTTTAAGTACAGCCCAAGACCATATTTGTTTTTTGGAGTGCCACATCACATTTCTGACTCAGACTGAGCTTGCAGTCCAGTCAGACCTCCAGATCTTTGTCAAACCTATTGTTGTACATTCAGGCCTTCCCCTTCTTGTGTTTGTGAAGTTGATTTTTGGTACCCAAGTACAAGGTTCAAATTTCATTTAATTAAATTTAAGCCAGTGTTCTATTCCAGGAGTCAGTATTATGTCATTTGATTCTTAGATCAGCCTGGGGGTTCTGGGGAGATACTCCATGTGTGTTAACCTCCTCCAACACATGAAGAAACTGCAGCTCTCTGAGCTTAAATGGCTTGTGTGATCACACAGTGGGTAGGTGTCAGTGTCAGAGAAGGAATTCCATCCCTCTTCTCTTCTAGTTCTAAGACTCCTTCTGCTTTGTAATGCTTCCTTTGAAGTTCTGTGTCTGACTTAATAGAAAGCATTCTTGATGGATTTGTTGGATGAGATTTAGCCCGTATTCCTGGCCCTGCTTATTTTCTGTATCATTGCCTTTGTTGGAAGGTGTGTATTTGCAGCCATTCCCTTGGGGATCCGCAGCATATTTTGTCATTCTCACAGCTTGTATTTTATGTTTTCTGCTCTTTTGAACTTTTCCCCTTTCTCTTCTTCAATATCAGCACTTGAAAAGTTGGTGGTCACCTCCTCTGCTGGGTCATATATCTAGAAGAAACACCCTGCTAACATTTATGGCCACCTTCATTGACTTGAAGGCCATGTTATTTTGTTGTTATTATCATAGCTTTCAAAGATACTTGCTTTTACTCATACCATCTCAGCTCACCCAGTTGGAACCACTTTCTTTAGAGAAAAATGTTTGTAAGATGAAGGACGGATGTGACATTTTTTCCTTCTGCTCCATTGGCAAGGAGCCAAGTATTTCCCAACAGGATGGGAAAAGCTTTGTGGTTTTTTGAAGGCCAGATGTTGGTCAAGTATTATAATAGTCCAGAGTGTCACAGATACACAGCATGAGTTTTAGCAATGTTTAGAAAGTAGTTCCTTTGTTCTTGCTATTCCTTTCTCCTCCCCACCATAAGTGCCCTCTACCCCCACCCAAAATGAAACCATACAGATGTCCCTTGAGCTTATTTAATGATTTTGTTATAAATATCCTTAATTTCCTTTTCATTGGTATAGATTAGTCAGCTAATATTTTAAATGTAACACTTGTTTGTTTTCCCAGAACTTGATTACATCTGTTTAGATATCATCATATTTACAACGCTATAGTTAAGGTTGTTTGAAGACTTCATTATAACCCCCAGTTTTCAGTTTATTAAATTCTCTGCAGAGCAGTAGTCTGTAAATGTAATTTGTCTGATCTCAAACTGATTAGTATTCCTTGTCAATACAGCCAGGGACACTCATCATACCTTGAGGATACTTTCCATATTCTTTCCACTTTCCATCTTTTTTCCCCTTCTGTTGGAATTGAAATTGTGACCACAATCAATGTCCATCATAGTCCACATATGGCCTGTTTATGCATGGGCTTCATGTTGGTGCAGGTTTTACTTTTGAATATGTAAAGCTGTCTCTACATCTGCCTCACATGTGCCTTGATAAGATTAATAGGGGAATATGTGAATACCTACTGTACAAAGCAGCCTATTTGGCCTGGCCACTTTGGTGTTTTTAAGTTAGAGCACTATACTATATAGTGTGTAGATTTCATTTAGCTCCATTTTTGTTTTGGGGTTGACAGAAAAGAAATAATGAGTCATGTCAAATAAGAGTGGCCATGTTTTTTTGAAATAAGACATAGGGTGATGGTTGAAATGGATTTTTAGAGAGAAACAGGATTGATTTAATGGCTGTTTCAAAGCCCCTATATGAATTGATGGGTGTAAGCTATTTTCAGAATACCAAGTAAGCATTCTTAATCTGAGTTATGGCTTTGTGATACTAATTATTAGCAACTCAGTGTTATACTTAATCATGTTGTTGAATTGGAAGCATCAGTTTTTTAGTTATGGTAATTGACAAAATTATAGATTTCCTTTAACCTCATTTAATATCTCTAAATTTTACATACACACACAAACAGAGTGAACTAGATAGTGTTAATGAGAGAGGCTAGCTAGCTACTCAGACTTGGCTTTATAAGATAGAAATTTATGGGTGGGATCATCATCTGCCTAGGATCTGTTCCTTTGCTTTTTTAGAAACTCAATTATATCTGTCTTAACCAGGGTTATTAGGTTTCAGAAAACCGATTTACGCTAATCAAAGTCCCAGAAAATTGATTTATCAACCTGAATGCCAACTTGATAATGTACCAGGGGATATGCACATATCCATTTCTAGTGACCAGAACGTTTGTGTCTGCAATCTCAGGTACCCCTATCCCAGTACCAAGGTACCTTAAAAAGTGAATTACTCATCAGAGGTTATTTAGTAAGCAGGAAGTCATGGTTAAGGTGATAGAGAGTGGGTTTCATGGTCTTGAGTGATATTTCTTTCAGTCTGTGGCACCCCCTGGGAGCTTTTAAATAGTTTGCTATACTGGCAGCTTTCTAGAAGCCACCAAAGAGAATGTGCCTCGCT
Source organism: Petaurus breviceps papuanus (assembly GCF_028583685.1). Lineage (NCBI taxonomy): Eukaryota > Metazoa > Chordata > Mammalia > Diprotodontia > Petauridae > Petaurus > Petaurus breviceps. Next base: position 8,066,053 of record NW_027187307.1, on the reverse strand, counting down.
CTTGGATAATGTTGGGGAAATGTTAACCTTTGTCCTCTTTGATTTTCCCGTTTACAGACCATGTGAACCTATACCTTATGTTAGGATGCTATCGTGCTGGGACATGTTCTACTAGTTGCTGCTTCTTTGCATTGATAACATCCCAGGCATAGTTTCTGAAGAAGATTAGGGAAGGTGTCCTTAGGTCCTTGATAATTTGGGGTGCCCCTTTACCTCATTAACATTGACAATTAGAGGAGATTTAAAATTTTAAGGAAGAAAATGATTCCTTGAAAATCAGAATTGGTTAAGGGGAAGGCAGGGTAGTTGTAATGGATGAAGAACTGTAAAACAAAATATAAAGAATGAAAAAAATAAAAGAGAATCCGAAACATCTCATAAGAAAAAACAATTCATCTAGAGAACAGATCAGGAAGAGAATAAATAAGAATTATTGTGCTACCTGAAAGTTCTGATAGGAAAATAGAATCTCAATACTGTAACATAGGAAATAATTAAAGAAAATTGTCCTGAAGCATTAGAATAAGAGGGGAAAGTAGAAATAGAAAAAATCCACTGGTTACCACCTGAAAGAGAACCTATAAGGAAAACCCACAGAAATATTATACTCAAATTCTGAAACCCCCAACCCAAGAATAAAATATTATGAGGAAGAAGGAAAAAAAAATATGGTGTTGCCACAGTTAGAATCACACAAAATCTAACTGCAGCAGCACTAAAAGACTTCAGGTCTTAGAATATTATATATCAAAGTGTAAAAGAGCTGAGGTTTTGGCTGAAAATTTCATGCCCAAGCAATGCTAAACATAATCCTGAACAAAAAAAGTGAACATTTGATGAACTCTCAGACTTTGAGGACTTTGTTAAAAAACAAAAACAAAAACGTGGGGAGGCTAGGTGGCACAGTGAATAGAGCACTGGCCCTGGAGTCAGGAGGACCTGAGTTCAAATTTGGACTCAGACACTTAACATTTACTAGCTGTGTGACCTTGGGCAAGTTACTTTTACCCCAATTGTCCTGCCCTCCTCCCTCAAAAAAAAAGGCTCCAAAAATACAAACAAATAAAACAAACAAGGGACAGAGCCAAGATGGTGGAATGAAAGCAGGAATTCACCTGAACTTGCCCTGAATTCCTTCAGTAACCTCTAAAAAGTGAATCTGAACTGATTTTAGAGCAGCAGAATCCACTGGGAGACAGAGCATGGCAGATTTCCAGTCCAGGAGAGTACAGGTGGGTAGGATCTGTTGCACTGAGCAGGGGAAAGGTGGAGTGTGGAGCATGGGGGCTGCACCAGCACAGACCCCACCATAGAAGAGCTGGAGTGAGCCTGGGAGATCTGATTCACCCACTACAGGTGCAACTCCCAGACCTCTCACTACAGGATAGGGGATCTCTCGAAGCTGGGTAAGAGACAAGTGTAGGGCCTTTGGCAGCGGCAACAGTTACTCCTGGGGCTAAAAATCACCTACCTGAACTTCCCGGGATTCAACATGGCAGAGTAAACAGTAGCTGCTCCCAACTCCCCCCCCCTCCCCGATCTGAGCCTGAAAACCCAAAGAATATTGCCCCAGTGTAAAATCCTGAAATAGTGGAACCAGCAGCAGGCTTGGGAGTCCTAGAGGAGGGCTGTGGCTGTGGCTGTGCTGAGGCTAAAGTGAAGAATGGGAGGCATCCCAACAAGCCCCATCTCAGCAGATTAGCAGGAAATCCTGGGGGTGGAGCCGGCAAGTGCTAACACCAGAACCCCAGCTGTGCGTTCCCACAACCAGGGGAATCTGCAGATGCCAGCATGCCCCTGCCACCAGCCACCAGCAGCTGAGCCTGCTTGAGCTCTAGCCCAAGGGAGTAGAGGCAGAATCTTAAACTGGCCAGACCACCCCTCCCCCACACCTTACACTGTGAGCTTTAATATAACCCCAGGGAAATGCAGAAAGTCCTGGCCTTGGCTTCAGTCTAGGCACTCAGAGGCCATAGTACAAAAAGTCAATAACCAGGCCCCTAACCCAAGCATAAGAAGCATGGATCAGAGCACTCTATACCCCAGAAGCAGAGATCCATTTTAAAAGCCAGGAAATAGGCAATCACAATGAGAAAAAACAAATTGAATAAACAAAACTTTGGAATCCTATTATGGTAAGCAAGAAGAACCAAATTCAGAAGAGGACAGCATTTACCCTATACACACATCTAAAACCTCAAAAGGTAATATGAACTGTTCTCAAACCCAAAAAGCATTCTTGGAAGAGCTCAAGAAGGATTTTTTTGTTTTCAGAGCGGGGCAAGGTAGAGCAATTGGTGTTAAGTGACTTGCTCAAGGTCACATGTCTAGTTGTGTGTGTGTGTGTGTGTGTGTGTGTGTGTGTGTGTGTGTGTGTGT
>NW_027187307.1:7991824-8063664 GCF_028583685.1 Petaurus breviceps papuanus | reverse complement strand
TGTGTGTGTGTGTGTGTGTGTGTGTGTGTGTGTGTGTGTGTGTGTGTGTGTTAAGTGTCTGAGGACGGATTTGAACTCCAGTCCTCCTGACTCCAGGGCTGGGGCTCTATTCACTGTGACAGCTAGCCACCCCTCAAGAAGGATTTTAAAAGCCAAATTAGAGAGGTAGAAAATAAATTGACCAATTGTTTTAAAATTATATATGCCAAAATAGAAAAAAAAATCATTAAAGAAACCTAAAATTAAAAAGTAAAATTTATGAAATGGGAAAGGTGTTTCAAAATTTAACTGGAGAAAATAGCTTCTTAAAAATAAAATCTGAACAAATGGGAAAGGAGCTTCAAAAATTGGCCCAGGAAAACAATTCACTAAAGATTAGAATTAGTCAAATTGAAGCTAATGACTCTGTGAGGCATCAAGAATCAGTCAAACAAAATCTAAAGAATGAAAAAATGGAAGAAACTATGAAATATCTTATTGGAAAAACAACTGACCTGGAAAACAGATCCAGTAGAGATGATCTAAGAATTACTGGTCTACTGGAAAGCCATGATGAAAAAAAAAGTCTGGACCCTGAAGTCCTAGAACCAGAGGGTAAAATAGTTATCAAAAGAATCCACTGAACACCTTCTGAAAAAGATCCCAAATTGAAAACTCCAATGAATATTGTAGCCAAATTCCAGAATTATCAGGTCAAGGAGAAAATACTGTAAGCAGCCAGAAAGAAACAATTCAGATATCACAGAACTATAGTTAGGATCACATAGGACCTAGCAGCTTTTATATTAAAAGATTAGAGGAATTGGAATATGATATTTCCTAAGACAAAAGATCTTGGACTGCAACCAAGGATCAACTATCCAGCAAAACTGAGCATAATCTTTCAGGCAAGATGATGGTCATTCAATGAATAAGGGACTTCCAGAGCTTTCTGATGAAAAAGCCAGAGCTCAATGGAAAATTTAATTTCCAAATACAAGACTCAAGAGAGACAAAAAGGTTAACAGGAAACACACACACACACACACACACACACACACAGAACTTGTTATTCAATAAGAGCAAACTGTTTGCTTCCCTATATAGGAAGCTGATACCTGTCAATATTGAAAGCTGTATAATTATCACAACATTTAAAAGGGATAAACATAGATAGAGGGTGTGGATATAAATTAACTAAAGTGATGATAAACAACCTTATTAAGGGGGTGCAAAGGAATTGTAATGGGAGAAGAGGAAAGGAGAAGGCAGAAAAGGGTAAATTATGCCACATGAAAAGGCATAAAACATATTATAGTAGAAGAAAAAAAAGGGAGGGAGATGAACATTATATGAGCTTAACTCTTGTTGGTTTTGATTCAAGGAGGAAATAGGATAATCAGTTAAATATAGGATTCTTATGTGAAGAGACACAAAAGCTTATAGTAGAGGAAAAGAAGGGAGGGAGAGGAGCATTGTTTGAGATTTACTCTCATCAGATTTGATTCAAGGAGGGAATAACATACTTTCTTAAGTATAAAAATCTATCATGCCCTACAGACAGTAGAAGGGGAAAGGGGAAAGAGGAAAGAAAAGGAGAGGGTTAGAAGGGAGGGAAGAAGTAGTAAGGGGAAAGAGTAGGAAAAAGGAGGGGGACTGATGGGGAATATTGAGGGTGATGGTGTTCAAAAGGAAAACTTAAGGAGGAGAATGGAGAAGGGAGAAATAAAAGCATAAACAGGGGAGGTAATAGGATGGAGAGAAAGACACAGAAATCATAACTGTGAATGTGAATGGGATGAACTCTTCCATAAAACAGAGACAGATAGCAGAATGGATTAAAAACCATAATCTTACAATATGCTGTCTAGAAGAAACACATTTGAAACAGGGGGATATACACAGGGCAAAGGTAAAAGGCTAGAGTAGACTATATTATGCCTCAGCTAAAATAAAACAAAACAAAACAAAACAGGGATAGCAATCCTTATCTGAGACAAAGCAAAAGCAAAAATAGATCTAATTAAAAGAGATAAGAAAGGAAACTATATCTTGCTAAAAGGCACCATTGACAATGAAGCAATTTCATTACTAAACATATATGCACCAAGTGGTATAGTATCCAAATTCTTAGAAGAGAAGTTAAGGGAGTTAGAGGAAGAAATAGATAGCAAAACTATACTAGTGGGGGACCTCAATCTCCCCCTCTCTGAACTTGATAAATCTAACCTCAAAATAAATAAGAAAGAAGTTAAGGAGGTGAATAAAATTTTAAAGAAAGTAGTTATGATAGACCTCTGGAGAAAATTAAATGGCAATAAAGAGGAATATACCTTCTTGTCAGCGGTACATGGCACGTGCACAAAATTTGACCATGTTCTAGGGCATAAAAACTTCACAATCCAATGCAGAAAGGCAGAAATGTTAAATGTATCCTTTTCAGATCATGATGCAATAAAAATTATATGCAGTAAAAGGCCATGGAAAGATAGACTAAAAACTAATTGGAAACTAAATAATTTAATCCTAAAGAATGAGTGGGTCAAACAAGAAATTATATAAATAATTGGTAACTTCATTCAAGGGAATGACAATAATGAGACAACATACTAAACCTTGTGGGATGCAGCAGTGAAAGCATTTCTTAGGGGAAGTTTTATATCTCTGAATGCATACATGAATAAAATAGAGAAAATGGGGATAAATAAATTCAGCATGCAACTGAAAAAGCTAGAAAAAGAACAAATTGTAAATCCCCAATTAAATACTAAATTCATCTGGAAGAACAAAAGGTCCAGAATATCAAGGGTATTAATGAAAATAAATGCTAGGGGAGGTGACCTAGCCATACCAGATTTTAAACTCTATTATAAAGCAGTAATCATCAAAACTACTTGGTTCTGGCTGAGGAATAGAGTAGTGGATCAGTGGGATAGATTAGGTACATGAGATATAGTAGTCAATAACTATAGTAATCTACTGTTTGATAAACCCAAAAATTCTAGCTTCTGGGATAAGAACTCACTATTTGACAAAAACTGGAGGAAAACTGGAAAATAGTATGGCAGAAACTGGACATAGACCAAAATCTTACACCATATACTAAATTAAAATCTAAATGGGAGCACGATCTAGATATAAAGGCTGATACTGTAAAGCAATCTGTGAAAGCAAGGAATAGTTTACCTGTCAGATTTATGGGGAAGGGAAGAATTTATGACCAAACAAGAATTAGAGAGCATTACAAAATGCAAAATGGATAACTTTGATTACATTAAACTGAAATTTTTTTGTATAAACAAAGGCAATGTAAGGAAGATTAGGAGGGAAGTGGAAAATTGGGAAAGAATTTTTACAACCAGTATCTCTGATAAAGGCCTCATTTCTAAAATATACAGAGAAGTGAGTCAAATCTATAAGAATACAATTCATTCCCCAATTGATAAATGGTCAAAGGATGTGAACAGGCAGTTTTCAGAGGAAGAAATTAAATATATTTATAAGCATATGAAAAATGTTCTAAATCACTATTGATTAGAGAAATGTAAATCAAAACAACTCTGAAGTACCATATCTCACCTGTCAGATTGACTAACATGACAAAACAGCAAAATAATAAATGCTGGAGAAGATATGGGAAAATTTGAACATGAATACATTGTTGGTGGAGTTGTGAACTGATCCAACCATTCTGGAGAGCAATTTGGAACTATGCCCAAAGGCTATAAAAATGTGCATACCCTTTGACCCAGCAATACCACTTCTAGGGCTGTATCCCAAAGAGATAATACAAGTGGGAGGGGGACCCATATGTACAAAAATATTTATATTAGCTCTTTTTTGTGGTGGCAAAGAATTGGAAATCAAGGGAATGCCCATCAATTGGGAAATGGATAAATAAGTTGTGGTATATGAATGCAAAGGAGTACTATTGTGCTGTAAGAAATTAGGAGCAGACAGACTCCATAATAACCTGGAGAGACTTATATAAACTGATGCTGAGTTAGGAGAGCAGAACCAGGTGTACTTTGTCCACAATTACAGATACGTGGTATCTGTGACGACTGACTCTGATAGACTGGACTCCTCTTAGCAATGCAACAATAAAAGACAACTCCAAAAGACTCATGATGGAAAAGGCTATCCACATCCAGAGAAAGATATGAATGCAGATGGAAGCAAACTACTTGCTCTCCTTCTCTCTTTTTTGTTTTGTTCCGTCTTTCTCACTATTCGTGGCATTGGTTATAATTGTTCTTTACAACATGAGCACTATTTAATGTGAAGATATTTTTAGAACTTTTATTGGATTACATGCTGCTGGGGTGGTCCAAGAGGAGATAAGAGGGAGGGGCAGAAAATTTGCAACTCAAGGGATTGTGGGAATGAATGTTGTAAACAAAAAGTAAATAAATAAATTAAAATTTTAAAAAATTTAAAAAAATAAAAGCAAAACCCTTGAAATAGTAGAATATTTGACATACAAGAGCCAAGAGAAGTATAAGGTATGTGCTAAAGATTTCAGGGCCTCCGTAAGGACACACTACCTTTATGTACATAAAATGTAAAACATGTGTCTACGATTGTTTTCAGTAATTGGGTAGTTCATAAGAAAAATTGGGGTAGACCTGAGCATGATATGACTTTAAAAAGTAAACCATTTAGGAACAACTACATAGAGTAATTATCCTATATTAATGAAGTGTGACAGGAAGAACTGACACAGAGGAGTTAGGTGGGAGAGGAGGGCTGTTAGTCCTGGTAACCTACTTTCAGTGGGAAAGGGTTCAAGAGGGAATAACATATATACATATATATATATATATATATATACACACACACACACACACACACACACACATATGGTATAAAAGTCTTCTAAATTCCGAAAGAAATAAAATGTCAAGGGGATAGAGAGTGGGAGTGGATAAGGGAGGGATCTCTAGAGGGGAGGGGGAGGGAATAGGTTAAAGGGGGGTATATGGAAGGGTGGTTAGATTTGTGGGAATGGGAGGATAAGGGAGGGATCCTTGGAGAGGGGTAGGTTAAATGATAGGAGTGCAAGGTGACAGGTGACAAAGATCAGGAGTAGAATTAGCTAGAGAAAGTTTGTATATGTATATGAGTATCTATGCATATCTAGGTATATTTGTATGTACATATAAAATCTAAATATATCTGCACTTAATTGTGGCCTTCAGGGCAGGAGAGGAAGGGAGAAAAGAACAATGTAAAAAGGGCACAGTAGAGAACAAAATAAAACTTACAAGAAAGCAAAGAAAAGATGGATCACTGAACACAATGTATAGTATTTATTATATAGGCTTTCTTGAAATTGAAATGTATTGCTGTATATTTTGAATCTTCTTTTATTTTCTACTATGCATGACATGCTTTTTTTATTTGTATCTTATTTTGTATTTCAATTTCAATATTTAAGTTTATAATGTCACTTTTTCTTTTCTTATTGTATATTTAAGTTTTACTAATCAAAAAAGGGAAAAGCATTTACAAACCAATTCTCCAGGGTGGGGTACTTCTGCAGAAGGTGGCTTTTATTTATTTAATGTTGTTGTGGGGGGGAAGGCTCGTAGCTATTGGACTTTATTCCCCACACTGAATGGTAATTGCTGGGAGGGAGAGAGGCTAGTCCCCATCCACTAACTAGATACTCTCCTACTAAATTAACTCCATTGACTCCCTTCTACTTCTAGGATCAAACATAAGCTCTATCTAAATTGTAAAGCCCTCCATTCTCTGGACACAACCCACTTTTCCATCCTTTTTCATTATTATTCCCCTCAACAGACTCCATGGTACAGCTAAACAGACTTTCCTGTGATTTTTCCTATGTAGTGCTTCATTTTCTGCCTCTAGGCCCCTACCTAGACTGTTGCCTTCTCACCACCATTCTTTCCAATTCCTCCTCCAATTCCAATTCCAAGTCCCACCATCTATATAAGGACTTTACTGATTCCTGCCCCAGCTGCTAGTTACCTTTTCCAGCCAAATCACCATGGACTTCTAATGTGGCCCAGTTACTTCAGCTCTGTGGGCCTCAGTTTTCTTATTTGGTAAAGGCAGGATATGGACTCATTGACCTCTGAGGTCCATTCTAGGTCTAATTCTGGTATCCTCTGCCTAGGATCTTATACTTTTATCTGTATGTACAAAGGACTAGACTGTAAACTCTGTGAGGTCAGAGACTGTTTTGTCTTTGGATCTCAAGTGCATTCCCCGGCACAGAGTTGGTAATTCATAAATTATGGCTAACTGAGTGATTGTTTTTACTGTATTAGTGTATTCTCTTTGTTGAAGGAACCCTGAAATGGCTAGAGAGGGATGGATTTGGAGGAAGGAAGATCTGGTCCAAAGTGCCTCTGGCACATCCGCACTATGTGATCTTGGGAGCATCATCTTTTGCTCTCAGGGTCTCAGTTTCCTCATCAGTAGAATGATGCGGTTGCTCAGTGTCCTTGAAGGTCCCTTTCAGTTCTAGATCTGGGATCCTTTGACTAAGCAGATAACTGGTAGAGCTGTTTTCCTGTCAAAAAGGTAGGTCAGATTCTGTGCACAGATGAGCAGTGCCTCCATTCTCAGGACTTTGAGGGGAGTGGGGGTGATGTATGTGTCCCTCACATCTATGTGGCAATACATAATTTTGGTGTTGGAGCAGATGCCCCCAAAATGATGATTTATGGGAATATAGTTGCAGGTTTTACTTGGATCACCACAAACACTGTTGTAATAGGGGATTTAAATGAACCCAGCTGGCTTAGTATTCTGTGAATTGCTAAAGTCATTTTCTTGGTTTAATCTTATGACTGATTTTGTAATTCTCACAGTGGGGGAAAGTTGACAACATGAACAGCATTTAGTGGATATAATTAGTAAGTTTGAAAACAAATGCCTTTTATTCCCTGAAACCATGCTCGAAGGGGATTTGTAACTCATATGAAGCTATTGTTCTTGAAATGAGGCTACTGGACCTGAGTGTGCCCTGATATCCTCCATATGTGTTTCTTTGTTGTACTGAGTTGTCCCGGTGAAGAAACCATAGCACCCTCAAAGGGTTAGCTGTGAGAACACAAAAATACATGAATGGACAGAGGAAAGGAGGGAAGGAGAGAGGAAAAGAAAAAAAAAGAGGAAGAAGGGGATGTTGAATCTGAGTCAGGGAGTGGTTTAGGCTGTACACAGAAATCTACTGTTATGCACACACACATACATACATATGTATCTTATCTGAATGTGTATATGTGAGTCTATGAAAAGAGTGTTTCATAAAAGTGTTTAATCAGTCAGTAAATATTAAGTGCCTACTGTGTGCTAAGCACTATGGTAAGGACTGGGGATACAAAAAGATGTGAAAGACAGTGCCCTGCCCTCAAGGAGCCAAGCAATCTAGTAATAATAAGGAATAGTCAAGCTAGGTTTTTGACCTTCTTATTCTTACATGTGCTATGGAGAGATTCACAAGCTCCAGGCATGTCTGTGTTTGAAAGGTGGCATGGTGTAGAATTCATGAGATCCCTGGACTTTGAAGTGAGAAGAATGGTTGTTTGATTTAGAGAGGAAGAATGATGATAGTCAAGGTGTCAGCCCAGCCTCTACTATTTTTGCATTGTGCAGTCATTCAGAGAGAGGATAGCCTTGTGCTTTCTTTGAAGAATGGGCTTATTTAAGTAAATGGTTAGTTAAACAAAATTGCTGGAATAGGGCAGTTGATCTGGGGGAACTGCTCATGAGAACAAACCTTTTAAAGTATGTCAAGCCCTTTAGGGGAATGTTTTAAATTATCCTTCTAAGGACTTCCAGTAATAGCTTTATGAGTTCATAAGTTTTCTCTCTGGAGGTAGATAGCATTTTTTTTTTCATCATGAGTCCTTTGGAATTATCTTGTATCATTTTATTGATCAGAGTAACCAAATATTTCACAGTTGATCGTCATGACAATAGTGCTGTTACTATGCATAATGATCTTCTGGTTCTTCTCATTTCATTTTGCATCAGTTCATATAGGTCTTGCTCTTTTTTCCCCTGAAACTGGCTCCCTCATCATTTCTTATAGCACAGTAGTATTCCATCACTATCATATGTCACAACTTGTTTAACCATTCCACAGTTGACGAGTATCCCCTCAATTCCCAATTCTTTGCCACTACAAAAAGAGCTGCTATAGACGTTTTTGTTCATATATAAGTCCTTTTCCTTTCCTTTGATCTCTTTGGGGTACAGACCTAGTAGTGGTATTGCTTAGATAAAAGGGTTTTATAAATAACCCTTTGGTCCTAATTCCAAATTGATCTCCAGAATGGTTGCACTAGTTCACTTCTCCACAAGCAGTTCATTAGCTTACCTATTTTTTGGTTATCTTCTCCAGCACTTGTCATTTCCAATATGTGTGAGGTGATACCTCAGAGTTGTTTTAGATTTCCTTTCTCTAACTAGTGATTTAGAACACTTCTTTATATGAGTATAGCTAGTTTGGATTTCTTCTTCAGAAAACTGCCTGTTGACATCTTGAGAAAATCAATTTTATTCTGATTCCATTTTGTGTTTGATTTTGTTCATTATCACCCCCCAACACGTTGTAAAATTTTGTAACCCATGTTTCTTTGTCTCTGAGTTCAGAAGTTTACTTTTCTTCCCTGAGATAATTCATCCCATTAGTCACCTTAATTCAAAAGGGCATATTGTCTATACACGTCTTATTGTCTATGTACGATTTAGGGATATCTATCATCTAGCTAACGAGCCTTACAAGATGAAGGTGGGTGCCAGGAAGTCCATTATCTCTGCAATGCTGGCTGTCTTTCAAGAAAGTCTAGACTTTTATCCATGTAAGTGAACACCAGCAGTGAACTTTCCATAGCACCCAGATGGAAGGCGCAGTTGTTGCTTGTCTTGCTTTCCTGACTTCCATCCAATCATTCTGTTTTCCATCATCTATGGTACTTCAGACTTTGTAAACAATTATATTGCTTTGTGTTCCCTGTTCTTTGTTCTCTTGTACTTCCCAAAATCATATGAAGGCTAGTAAACCCTACTTCATGGTCTTTTTACTGACTTAGGATTCAAGAGATCCCTTTTACTGGAAGTTGTTGGCCTTACCAATAAATTGAGCATGCTTGGAACTTTATGCCTCACTTTATTTCAATTTTCAGATGTAAAACTCCATGGACCATTTATAAATTGGGAAACAGATTTTATTTTTATAAATTTGACTCACTTTTATATTAAGTATATGTTTGAGATACGATGCCTTTATTAGAGAAACTTGCTGTAGAATTTTTTGCTATTACTTCATTGCTATGGTACCTTTTAGCAAAATGTAGTTTCCTTATTATCCCCTTTAATCCAGTCTATTTTTACTTTTGCTTTGTCTGAGACCATGATTGCTACTGCTGCCTTTTTTAGTTTAACAGAAGCATAATAGATTCTGCTCCAGCCCTTATTTTAACTCTTTCTGTTTCTTGTAAACATCATGTTAGATTCTGGCTTCTAGTCCATTAATGCTGTAGGCTTCCATTTTATGGGTGAGCTTATCCTATTCACATTCGCAGTTATGATGACTGATTATGTGTTTCCCTCCCTCCCGTTTTCTTATTTCTTCTTCTCTCTTTTTATCCTGTCCCTCCTCAAAAGTCTAGTTTGCTTCAAACCTCTGCCTCCTTTAATCTATCTTCCCTTTTGTCATCCCCTCACAATTTATTCCTTTGCCCTCCTATTTCCCTATTCAGTAAGTTACATTTTTATACACAAGTGGATGTGTGTATATGTTCTTCCTTCTTTGAAACAATTCCAATGGAAGTGAAGTTCAAGCATTACCCAACACTCCCCATTTTCCCCTCCACTGTAAAAACTCTTCCTTGTGCTACTCTTTTATGTGAGAAAACTTTCCCCATTCTACTTTTCCCTTCTCCCAGTGCATCCTTCTTTCTTATCCCTCCATTGTTTTGGAGATCATTCCAACCTGACACCTATGCCCTCTGTGTAGACTCCTTTTAGCTGCCCTAAAAATGATAAAGTTCTTAAGGGGTACATGTATTAACTTCCCATATAGGAATATAAACAGTTTCATTTTATTGCAACACTTATGATTACTCCTTCATATTTACCTTTGTGTGTTTTTCTTGAGTCTTGTGTATAAATTTCAGGTTTTCTATTCAGCTCTGCTCTTTTCATCAGGAATGCTTGATAGTCCTCTATTCCATTAAATATCTATTCCCTCCCACAAAGGATTTTACTCATTTTGGCTTGATGAGTTATTTTTTGTTACAATCTCAGCTCCTTTTCCTTCTGGAAAATCATATTACAAACCCTCTTCTCCTTTAATGTGGAAGCAACTAAATCTAGTGTTATCCTAACTGTGGCTTAAAAATATTTTAATTGTTTCTTTCTGGCTGCTTGAAGTATTTTCTCTTTGACCTGAGAGCTCTGAATCTGGAAGTTTTCATTTTAGGATTTCTTTCAGGAGGTGATTGGTGGATTTTCAACTTCTGTTTTACCCTTTACATTTATTAGGGCAGTTTTTCTTGATAATTTCTTGAAATATAACATTTAGGCTCTTTCTTTTGAGCATAGCTTTCAGGCAGTATAACAGCTCTTATATTATGTCTCCTTGATCTGTTTTCCAGGTCAGTTGCTTTTCCAATGAGATATTTCACATTTTTCTTATATTTTTTCATTATTTTATTGTTTCTTATTATCTCATGAAGTAATTAGTTTCCACTTTCCCAATTCTTATTTTTAAGAATTATTTTCTTTAGTGAGATTTTGTACCTCCTTTCTCATTTCATCAATTTTGCTTTTAAGGGGTTCTTTTCTTCAGTGAATTTTTGTACTACTTCTTTCATTTGGCCTATTGTGATTTTTAAGAAGTTCTTCTCTTCAGTGTATTTTTGTGCCTGTTTTACCATTAGGCCTGTTCTGGTTTTTAAGATGTTATTTTCTTCAGTATTTTTGTACCTTTTTTACTAAGCCGCTATTTCTCTTTTCATAATTTTCCTGTATCACTGTCATTTCTTTCTTCAAATTTTCCTGTCCCATTATTATCTCTTTCCTGAACTCTTCCAGGAATTCTTGTTGGCCTTGATCCAATTAGCATTTTTTCTTTGAGGCTTTGATTGTGGCTGTTTTTAATGTTGTTGTTTTCTTCTGAGTTTGTGTCTTAGTCTTCCCTGCCATTGTAGTACATTTTTATAGTCAAGCTTTTTTTTGCTGATTATTCATTTTTCTAGTTAATTTTTTTTTACTTTCATCTTTATGTTACAGTTGGGCTGTGCTCAGCTACTGTTGATGTGGAGCTACTGTTCCAAGTTCAGTCTTCTTTGTACTGCTGTTTTCAGAGCTACTTCTGGGGTTCTGCAAATTGTTGGTGCTTGCAAGTTGGTTCTGGGAGAGATGTGGTCACCGCTTGACTGGTCTGTGTTTTGGTCTTTACTCAGAAAAGGCCCCTTAACTCCTATAGCTTCAATCACTGGCACACTTTCTTTGCCTTGGAACTGTGACCAGGGCTCTTATTCCCTTGTAACTGACTCTCAGCACTCCTCTCCATGCTGGACATGCATATGGGCAATAAAGGTGCCAAGAGTGGGTCTCCTGGAATCTCTTTCTGTCCAGTTGTCTGACCCCTTTGCTATCTTTGGTCTGAGAGTTCCCTAAACTGCTGCTGCTGCTGTTGCTTCTGCTGTGGCCATTGTTGTATGTGTGGGCTCTGAACAGGCTTCCCGCCTAATATCACAGTTTTCCTGCTGGTCTTCTAGCCCAGAAAAATGTCTCATCATGACCTTTTGTTGGCTTTGAGGTGTTATTTTCAAGTTGCATGGAGAGGGCTCTTTAGAGAGTTCAAACTCTAATCCACCATCATGACTCTGCCCCCTGTCCAACCTTTTGGCAAGTTCTTCAGCTCCTAGGGGCTTGATTAACTTCTCTGTGCAGACTTTATTTTGTTGTTGTTGTGTCATTTTAGTTGTGTCTTACTCTTCATGACCCGTTTGTGGTTTTTCCTTAAGTCACATTGTTAATGACAAACTTGATCATATTTACTGAAAGGACCAGGCTCTAGGAAGCCCGGGCTTCCTCTATTTGTGATGCCTTCCACCTAGACTCAGAGGAAATTCAGTATAAGTGCCAGACTCTTAACCAGAATATATTTAAAAACCATCCTATGATTTAGACATCCTACTCATTCAAAGTAGTTGTTCTCTTGCTTGGTCTAAATGGAGACAGTTTGATTTTGTATAATATTTTAGCAAGATTGCATAGTCTGTGCAGTGTGCGTTTTTCATCCACTTTGTTTTTTTCCTTGCCAGTGTTTAAATTCATTTCTTTCCCATTGGTATGGATTTTATTGATGGACTTTCACACCATTCTGGGGTTTGCTACAGTTAGCATAATATCTCCTGTGCATATGGAGAACCTTGTAGTCAATAACAAATATATTGTTTTGATCTTACCAGAGTTACTGACCATAATGTTGTTGAAGTTCTTTGGGGATCTCATATCTTCCCTTTAAACACCACATTTTACATCAGTACTTTATCACTGGCCAAATTTTCTCTGTAGTTATATTTTTCATGGAGCCTGGTAAGACCTCAATTTACGTCTAGGAAACATTTTTTTCTGGGAAAATATTTTGTTCCATGAAGTTAAATAATTTCCTACAGTTACTTAATAGTAGACTGCGCTAGATTGCACACTCTGTATACACCTGACAATTTTGCAACCACAAATGTGGTTAGTATTCATTTGCAAACGCCTCCCTGTTCTTTTCTTCCTTTTTCATCAAGGCTGGCCTTTATGTGGATAAAACAGTCGCTCCTGTTAACGTGGATCTGTAATGTTTGCAAAGCACTTTATATACAGTATATCTCAGATGTCCTAATGTGGTTTTAAGCTGTCATAGCTGATTGATATGGAGAACCCTGTGAAGTGAGTGCTCTTGTGGCTTCTAATTTATTATTGTTTCTAGTATCCATTGCTGTTGGGTCACCTGAGTCTCTGAGAGGTTCAGTTTCTCTGCAAGTCTTTGAGGCCAGATTCGAACCTAGGCATCCCTGACTCTCAGTCTAGCTCCTTGGGCACTGTGCCATACTACTGCTCTCTAAGAATAGTAATAGTAACAATAACTGATATTTATATAGAACCTTAGAAAGTTTGAAATATCTGGGTTTTGAGTCAGTAGCTGTTGATATCTTGGTTACTTTACTTTGGTTGACACACATGCACAGAGCAGTATACATGCTGATCCTTCTTGTTTTTTTGGAAGCTTCTCTCTGAGATACCTTGAGAATCAGTCCCAGACTACCTTTCGAGTTGTGTTGCCTCCAACGGGGACTTCCTATTACATGCTTGATCTGACGAAGTCACTCTCCTGCCTTTTCCTGGGTGGGTAGCCTTAAGCCTTACCCTGTATATCTTAAGCAAACACTGAGAGAAGCAAAAAGTTGGGCTTGCAAATGAACAGAAGAGGAGACTGGGGCAGGACTGCATGCATGTGGGCAGTTGCCCAGTGCTTCAAATGATCCCCAGCTGCTCACGAGTGCACAATCGCTTTGGTCCAACAATTCTATGGTCTCCATTATGCTACGTGACTGTAAATCATGGCACATCGTGTTTGGAGAAAAATCAGGTAAAGAATGACAACTTGTGCAAAGAGCCATTGTGAAGAACATGGCTAACCAGAAAAATGGGCCAGTTTGGTAGGAAGAATGAAATAAGACATGGCCAGCTCAGAGTGCAGAAGGGATCTCCCCAGATGAAAAGAGGGAATGCTCTAGCATGTAGGGTAAATCCTCTCTGGAGGATTTCTATAAAAACAGACTAGAACCACATATGATATGAAGGTATGGAAGGGTTCCAGTCTGACTCAGTCAAGTCAGTAGCCTCAGTGATGAGATAACTGCGCCATTAAAATATCCTAGTAGCGTGTGCAGTGTGCATCCAGGCTCATGAAAAAGCAGGGCGTTCTTGTGGTTGTGCTGTCCCGGCTGGCCCTTCTGGGGTGGCAGGGGGAGACCAGGCAGGATAATCCACCACGGATATTCTTCTTTGGCAGGCCCTGGGTAGAGCCCTTGTGGACCTGAAAGTACTAATGAGGTTGAGTAAGTATTGCATTTAATGTTGTCAGAGTTTCAAGTTTAGTCTCATTCCTCAGATTGCTACCATAAATTAAGCTAACAAGTGTAAAACTCACAAATTGCTTGACTTTTGTGCAGTTGACATCATATGTTCTCCTTCTTTTGAAATACTGTTATAACCATGAAATGAAGAGAAGAAAAAGGGAGAGACCAGGTCTCCAAGAGGAATGGAGACATGCTTCAAGTATAAATTAAATTTGGTTAAATTAGTGTCAGCCCTGGTCCTCTAGTGCCCAGAAAAGCATTTTTGGTGACAGATTTAGAAATAAAGCCAGGAAAGCATGTATTCAACCTGTCTGGTCATAGCTCCAGAGCTAATGTCTTTATGGTAATTGCAAATCCTTAAAAATACATTATCTTTCTGGGTGTTATTGCAGTGTGTGGTGTTTTTGAAGAAAGCAATAATTTGTAAACAACCCTTGGCAGAGAGCACAGAACTTAATTTTGTTTAAATAAAGGCAACTAACATTAGAATTCATGTGCTGTATCCAGGCTGGCAAGCAGGAGAAGCTGTTTTGATACAGGCACCAGAGCATTCATGATTGCTTAAATATTAACTGTTCTATGAATATACAAATATGATAGTGAAAAGAAGCTGTGTGTGATGGAGAGAAAAGGAAAAGCAAGCACGCTTAAAGAAACACGGTGGAATTGTCTGATGGGATGGGTTGTCGTGATGCCTTTATGCTGTTGACCCACCCAGCCTGCTTCACTGCTTTTCAATATCTTTTATTTCCAAGGACGAACCAGTGTAGATGAATGCTGGGCAGACTTGCTCTGGGTTAGAACTGTTTTCTTAACAGAGAGATTGGTTAATTAGCTTTTTTTCATGTAGTCCAGAACCTGTTGATTAGATTACTAAGGAGCATGTGGACAGTTCTGTAGCTATAAAAGGAAGCAATCTGCATCTCTTCAAATACAATCTTTATAATTCTCTGTTTAATCTCCACATAATACTATAGATATGGCCCTTTGAACTTGTAGCAATCCTATCAAAAATAGTGATGTTTAAATGCTTTGGGAAACTTTTTTCCTAAGTAATATCCTTAGTGTTTTACATTTAGTTTATATGTTTCGAGAAGCTCAATTTTCCCCTCTGATGAATCCCTATTCCCCAGCCAGAATGGGAGGGGAAGGTCATTTGTCTCCCTTCTACATCTTTTGCTCATCTCAGCTTAGACTTCTTTCCAGGAAACAATCATTTTCCTGCAGCTAGTGCCAGTTTGACTGCTGATGGTGATCTGTCTGTATACTGCTGTGAAAAAGGGGTCTGGAGGTGTGCAGGGGTGGGTGGGTGGGGGGCAGCAAAGCAGGACGTTCTTCCCTGCTGATGCAGCTGGAACACCACAGGGTGTGCAGATGCAACCTCTCTGGCATAGGTACCACAAAGCTGTTTGCAAATCAAGTCTGTCAGGAACACTGGTTAAAAAAAAAGCAGGGAGACAGAAATGATCCTAGAAAGGTCCTGGCAACACCTTTATTTGATTTGCATAACAATTTTGGTAGCCTCTTGTTCTCACTGAATTCTTAGTGAAAGCCCTAATTAAAAAAAGTCAGGGTTATTGGGTAGAAGTGACTTTGCAGCTAGAACTATATGTGGAAGAGATAAACAATCTAGGCCAGGTTTGCCTACTTGATTGTCACTCTGACAGTGCAGCAGACGATACGTCCCACAGCATCAGTTCTGTATGTTGTTTTCATACACTTTTTGGTGAGTGAAGATCCAGGAGACTGCATTTCACTCCATTCAGCTCATGACTTGCTAGCTTGCTCTTAGTACATGCTAAATTGCCATACTCCTCTTCCCAAATTAAGAATGTGAATTCTCTCAAGCGCTATAATTGTAGGAGCTGCCCTTCCTACCATAGGCTATTATAAGTACACAAATTGAAATTTTATGCATATACATGCATACATACATGCTGTATCTAGAGCATAGTTTCAGATTGCTATCTTCTAATAATTTAGCCTTTTTGTCAACTTACCTTGTTCCATCTACTTTTTTTCCCTTGGTTGATCTTTTTTTGGTTTCAGAATTGAAACCCCTGGGGTAGCCAGGTGGCGCAGTGAGTAAGAGCGCCGGCCCCGGAGTCCGGAGACCCGGGATCGGTTCCGGCCTCAGATACTTGGCACCCACACAAAATAACTGGCTGTGTAACCTTGAGCAAGTTACTTAACCCCAACTGCTTTAAAAAATAATTGAAACCCCTTTCATCCCTTAGTTTCCCCGAAGTTCTACTCTCTTGAACATTTCTTCTGGTCTATTTGCTAATTTTCTTCCATACTCCTCACTCATTCTACACCCCTTACTTTCTCTGACTGTAGTTCCTGGTAGCCTTTCTAACATCTTTGTTATTACCATCCTCCCTTCCATATGCTACTTCTGAAATAATGTTTACTCACTGTCTTTATTTCCTTACCACTCTTTTTTGTTCTTCTTTCTATTATGTGAGATATATATCTATATATTCTCTCCCTTATGCCTCATCACTCAACTAATGCAATATACTTAGAGGTCATCAGTGACTTCTTACAAACGGAATCCATTGACCTTCTTTTCATTCTTCATCCTCAGTAGCATGTGACATTGTTGATCACTTCCATTCCTATCGTCCCCTATCTCTTCTGCCCTTCATGATTACCTTGAAAAAGGCTTCTGCAATAGGTTGCCTCCATTTTCTCTTTTTCTCATTCTCTTCTTAACCTCTTACAGTCCAATTTCCATCCTTATCGTTCCATCGAAACTGCTCTCTCCAAAGTTACTTATGATGTCTTAGTTGCCAAATCCAATTGCCGTTTCTCACATCTCATTCTACTTCACTTGTATGTTGCCTTTGACACTGTAAATCACCTTTGTCTTTCCCTCTTGGTACCTTCTTCTTTATAATTTTTTGGGATACCCTTCACTCCTGCTTCTCCTCTTACCTACCTGATCACTCCTTCTTAGTCTCCTTTACTGGATCCTCATCCATAGCATGTCCTTTAACCTTAGGTGACCCACTGAGTTCCATCCTGGGCCTGGGCCCTCTTCTCCACCTCTACCACTTCACTTGATGATCTCATCAGCTCCTATAGATTTCATTACCGTTTCTATGCCAGTGATTCTTACTATGCTGGACCAGTCTCTCATCTCCAGCTGTCTTTCCCATCTCACTTACTGCGTGTCCAATAGATGTCTTAAATTCAACATGTCTAAAACAAAACTCATCTTTCCTCCTGAACCTTCCCTGCCTCCTACTTTCTTTGTTACTGTCAAGGGCCTCCCTTCTTTAGACATTTTTCTTGGCTTCTAATTGCCTCCAGAAGAAATTTCAGCCTCCTTAGTCTGGCATTTAAGTCCATCTGTAATACAGTCCTGTTCTCTCTACCTGCCTGTACTTCTCTTCCTTCATTCCCACATCCTAATCATTTGCCCTCCACAAACTGCTGCAGTCTTCCCCCTTGGAATGACTTTGTCATATTTTTCCATTTTTATGTGTTATTTCAATAATACCCCCCCCTTTGATCTTTTTGCCGCACTGACCTTATGACCATCTCCATCTACTGAAATTGTGCCTGTACTTCACATCCCATTTCAGGTGCCAGATTTGCTTTGTCCTTCGTTTGGTGCAGCACCTGTTAGCTGCATCCTTTCAGTGATACTGTATGCTTCCTTGTCTTTTTTTAGTTTGTGTACATTCATCTCCTCCATTGCACTATCAGATCCTGGAAGACATCTCTTAGACCTCTGTGCATCTGCTCACAGCATCCAGCTGAGTGCTTTTTTAGCACATGGAAAATCCAGAAAGCCCTGATAGCACCGTCTTTCCTGGACTAGGCCAGCCTTACCCCTGTCATTGGGACCTTGTAGCAAGTATATTTCCTCGCTGCTCTTTCGGTGAGCTCACCTTTCCGCACTGGGCCCATTGCGTTAGGCTTCTAGACACTTTCCACATACTTCTTTGAGGTTTCTCTTTGTACTTTTAGTATCTCTGCTTTTCGAGCCTCTGCAGTATAATTTTTGATTGATGTTAAATTATGCTTTTCCCTTTTGACTCTTTATGTCACTTTAATATTTTAGGATTCACTTTAATTATTGATTTAGGATATCAAGATTTTCTGATGTACTTTTTTTTTTTTGCTTTTTTTGGAGGGCAATCGGGATTAAGTGACTTGCCCAAGGTCACAAGGCTAGGTTTTGGGTTAAGTGTCTGAGGCTGGATTTGAACTCAGGTCCTCCTGCCTCCAGGGCCAGTGCTCTGTTCACTGCACTACCTAGCCACCCCTCTGATATACTTTTAGTTTTATTTTCATAAATTTAATTTAATATTTAAATTTGTAATTTAATTGCATTTTAATTTTACATTGCCTTTAATTAGATGATCAATTTTTCTATTTCACATACTAACTAGATCTTGATGTGATCTTCCAGTGTCTTTCTACAAGACTTCTAGGCAGAAAAATAAGCAATATAAAAATAAAATATAACAATAAAAAGTCTGTTTTTAAAATAGTTCACTCTAGCTACATTTGTCATGGTGATGTTTAATTCTTGTTCTTAGGGTAGTTCCTAAATAGCTTCACCTTTCCACCCATGGTCCTTCCTATGGCAATATGTATTGTTGTGCAGAGTTTCTGTACTTTTATATTGTCTGTCAAATATTGTTGAAGAATATATTTCTTCATGATGCTTCTACTACTTTTATGGTGGTATACCCTGAATTCTGGTAGAATTACCTATGTTAGGGGCAGCCAGGTGGCTCTGCGAGTAAGAGCACTGGCCCCAGTGTCAGGATGACCTGGGGATTGAATCCAGGCTCAGACACTTAGCACCACACCCAGAAATAACTGGCCATGTAAACCTTGAGCAAGTTAGTTAACCCCAATGGCTTTAAAAAAAAAAAAAAGAATTACCTTTGTTTTGTATAATTGATCTGTTGGTTGTATTTCTGTTGTTAAACTCAGAAAAGGTTTTAAAAATTCCATTCTCAATACACCCATCTCCTTTTCAGTATCATTTAAGGCATTGGCATGATTTTTTCCTTGTCTTTTCATTATCAATGAGAATTTCAGGAGTGTGCGTGTAAATTTTCAGTGCTTTGAAATTCTTCGTATTTTCTCTTTAAATTTAAATAATCCCTCAATTTATGCTGTTATTTTATTTAATCCACATTTAGGAATGCAGTTATTTCTTATGATTATTCTACCTTGTTCTGCAATACCCTGTTATGTAACTTATAGCAAAGGATATCATTGATTAAGGACAGTATGAAGGCTTTTGTTGTCACTCACCTTTCCCATACTTGTTTTCACTGAAAATGGGAATACAGAAGGTCTGCATTATCTTAGATGTGATGTCAAACTTAAGTCATATTATTAGAAAAGAAAAAGACCTCTTACTCTCTCTCAGTTGATAACCTTTTCCTCATCTCACTAATTTCAAGAAGATCCCCTCTAGGATATAGAATTTTGATCTTGCTTTTTAAATGATGTTCCTCCCATTACCCTTGCAAGACAAGACAAGCACTATCTCAAGAGACCAATAAATATTAATGTAAAATTGAAATTAAGAATGGATGTGGACAGCAGACCTCAACCCCACTCCAGCCCTACCTTCTCCCATAAAGAAACAGCTACAAAAATGCATGTTCTGAAATTGAATGAGTTAAAAGAGGTGATTCATTTTTTTTTCCTGGAAAGCAGTAAACTCTTATAGTCTTACCAGAGAAAAGCTGTAATGGCGTACTTACTCATATGTGTATTACTAAAGTGTCCTTTGGCTGTTTTCATGGATTTCCTCCTCATAAAGATTTGATCTTAGTAGCTAGCCATTTCATATGTTATTTTATATGTTTAATTTAAGGGGGAAACTACCATTCTTAATAAAAAAATGCTTATCTTCAAAGTAAGGCCATGAGTGACTGTTTTAACTGTCTTTTAGGCTTTTAGAAGCTGTTCTAGGTATATTAATTCATGTTTAAAGACATTTTTTCTTTATATTCTTTCTTCATGTAATTTTACCTTAAATTCTCCATGTGATATAACATGTGCCTACTATCCAAAGGATTGTGAAGGTACTCCAGGTAAAGCAAGCATTCATGAAGTAATTAGCCCACAATGCAAGGCAGAAAGTATGTCATTAAGTACTGAATTAAGTAGTTAAGATTTGAGTGTTGGAGTTCATTTTGTAAAATTCAGTGAAATTTCTGCAGGTATGTGGGATAAATTCATGCTACCTGTATATACCATATGCCCTTATCACAGACTAACCGGATCACTTCATTACATTTCCTTCTGGTTTTCTTTGTCCTACATATGGACAGTGTGTGGCTGGTCTGATCCACCCCAGTTGGCCACACTGTACCTTACCTCCAACCAAACAATGTCATTTTCATCCCATTCAATTAAGAAAGACAGCAGCCAGATAGTTTTATTTGTTCTAGCCCACTCCCCTAGATGTAGGTGAATTGCAAGTCTCTCTAGAGGAGGCAATAAGCATTCTGAGGATTTTGAATCGCTCCCAGTGTCTCTCCATGTTCCACTCCCCACAGTTGATGCAAAAGAACTATCTTTTGACTTAATTTAGCTCAGTAGTAAGCCATGATTTTTCTCTGAGGCATAGAAGGGCTCCATTCTTTCTTCTAGTTTAGGACCAGAGAAGGAATTGTAGCTAGTATGAAAATGGGTGGTGCCCTGGCATTAGGCTTGGAATGTTAGGTTGCTGCCTCTGCATGTTTGCAATTTACAAGTCGCATCATTATGTCCAAAGTCAGTTCTGTGCACATTCCAGACACATAATGCCTTTGTCATGTACTTTGGGGAGAAGGACATGGATGGAGACCAAAGGTATTTATTAGCCAGTGTCTTCCATGGTTATAACAGTATTTTAATATGAGATTCTGGTTTTGCTTTATTATACAGCATGGAACTTTTGACTATGTAGGAATAAAAAGACAAAAATATTGTTTTTAATTCAAGGAGTTTACATTCTTTTGGGGAATGAGCATGGGAACGAGTAGTGCAGCTATACTAGGGTCATGCAACTTGGGAACAGGTCAATTGAGCATAATTTGATGAGGGAGAAAACAGTAACAACCGGGGGGCCAGAGTCAAGCCTTGCAGGAATCCAAGTTTCCTAAAAAGCTGAGATAAGAGCTTTTTATACAGGGGAGAGCCCTACAAGCAAAGGTAGACATTGGATTCCCATTCTCACTGCTGCCTTCGTCTTCTGTGAGGATGCTTGATTGGGGCACATTAATAACCCAGCCCCAAGGTATTCAGATGAATATAATAACCATTTTCTTTATGTATAGGATAGAATGAAACTCCATCACTAATACTGCTCACCACCTTGATGTAGAGAAACCCAATGCCCCTCCACCTTACTGCAGCTGTGATTCCAATTTAAAGAACTGCTTGTCTTCAGCAGACTGCCACACATTCTTCAGGAGGAAGGAAAGTGCTGGTCAGACACCTGCTCATCAGCTAAACTTCAGAAGTGACTGCTGGTGAAACTCTGGGTCATTTTACTGTTGTGGTAACCCACGTGCTTTTGATTCTAGTCCAAATCCAGTCATTCAGCAAGCTGTGGACCCAGAAGTATGCTAGGAAGTGCTGAGAATACAAAGAAACTAATGAATCAGTAGTTGGTCTCTAGGAGATTACTTTCCATTGGAATGTAATAAACTCTGGCAGGTGATGATGAACTCATTTACAGTAAAACAAAAGTGTTAATAGAGCATGTGAATCAATCTGAGGACGAGGTTGATCAAACAATTGTGAAGGGGGTTTAGAATTAAAAAAAACAAAACAACAAAGAGAGAAGAAAGAGCAGCTTAACTCTAGGGTTTTCAGTGTGTATTCAGTTTATATGGTCACCAAGGAAAACTAACTAGAGGTCCTCCTTCAGGATAGCTAATTTGGCCTCTTAGGTACCACTGACATTTGGTAGGATGTAACCGGTGACAGGAATTTGGCTTTTGAAGAGTGTAGTTTGTTTATATAACCACCACCACCAAACAGCAGGATAGGTAAAATATGGTGTGATATAGTCACATTGTTAGAAGATAAGAGTCATTTGTGGAAAGCCAGTGACCAAATGTAGGTATGGAGAAGGTAAAAAAGGCACAAATAGATGATATTGTCATGAGACTATTCTACAGATGTTCCAAGCAATAAAAATAATTGACTTTGGGAACTAGATCACAAAGTTGGCATAGAGACATGGTATAGTAATGATGCAGGCCTTGAATTGTCCAGATACCTGTTTGAATAGTTTCTCTGTCTCTATTTCCCCACCCCCCAAAAAAGGTGAGCAACTGATTGTTTCTTGACCTGCCTTAATGATAATTTCTTCCTTTAAAAGGTGAAGGAACTATTGTTAAGAAACTGTAGTCTTGGGGCAGCCAGGTGGTGCAGTAAGAGCGCCAGCCCCAGAGTCGGGAGACCTGTGGTCGGTTCTGGCCTCAGATACTCAGAACCCACACAAAAATTACTGGCTGTGTAACCTAGAGCAAGTTACTTAACCCCAATTGCTTTAAAAAAAAAATCTAGTCTTTATTTGATTCTTCCAGGAAGGAAGAATGTATTGTCAGAGTGAAAATAATGGCCAACTAGGACTGAGGTGACCACTGAGTCTTAAGATTTGTCATGGGAAGAAAGGCAAAGCTGCTGTAGTCTGACATGTACTTTAGATTTTGGGAGAACAGATTTCAGAGTCCAGAGAAAGGATAACTAAGAACCTATGGCCCAAACTTCTACAAGGATAGATAGCCTAAGAGGGATGGACAACACTTGAGAATTACATTCAGAAGACACATATAGTACCAGTTTGGATGAGGAAGAAGGGGAATTTGTGAAGGAATCTTACATGCAAAGGGAACTTAGTATTCAATGTAATTTTTTAAAAGGCATGTACAAAAGCGGGAAAGAACAGCAGACCCTGTAGGATTAATACAAAAGCATGGCTTTGTGTACCATCTAATAAGAGTGTCCAAATGAGCAGAAGCTGGCAGGGGAAATTGAGGGCAATAAAAAAGTTGTTTCTCACCCTCTCCCCCTTTACTGGAGAAAAACAAATTGTTTGGGGTAGATGAGACAATGATAACTGAAGATAGAGAGGGTGAAGACATGGGTTCCTTTGATCATCTGAATAAGAACTCAAAGGAGAGCATTTTCTACACCATGGCCCATTAAACATCTCCAGTGAAATCTGTCCTATATTATAGGCCCACTGAGTGATTCTAATCCCTATAGACCTCTCCTGGTTATGTGGAAAACCTGGAGATGGATGCTCCTTCTTTCCTGGAAAGTGGGTCACTGTTTGGAGAGATACATACTTCCTAGCAGATCCCAAGCCAGGTCAGATATTCTATCTCTAGGAATTGTGGGACAATGAGGTCCTGAAACACACAATTCCTTTTGACCCCACTCCTCTAGAGGCAGGCCCCACCACCTTCCATTCCTTGCCTCTCATAGACTGTGTTCCAGGCAGTCTCCAAGTCTGGATCCTATCTAAGCTTTATCTGTGTTCCCAGGAGCCACTGCATTCTGACACAGGCAAGGTGTGGCTGGTTCAGGAGCAGGGGAGAACTGCTCACGTCTTAGTTTTCTTCTGTTTTCTTGACCAAAGAGAATAATCTGTGCACTGGAAGAGATCAGACAAAAAGCTAATGGGGAATTGCTCACCAAGATAAGGAATGAAATAGGAGGTGATGGCTGAGGTTGCTTTGATGAATTCAAGTCCTCAACCTTGGCTGTACTACAACAGACTATCTGGGTGACCCTGGGCAAGTCATTTAACCTCTGTCTTCTTCGGTTTCCTCATCTGTAAAATGATGATAATAATAGCACCTACCTTCCAGGCTTGTTGTGAGGATAACGTGAGCTATTATTTGTAAAATATTTTGCAAACCTTTAAGTGCTATATAAATGCTAGCTATAAAGTATAAATACATGTCTAATACACACACACACGGTAGTTACACAGAAGATATTATGTGAGGACACTAGAAATGGGAGCAGTCAGGCAAGCTTTCCTGCAGAGCTTGGTGTCTGAGCTGCCTCTTCAAGGAAGGGA
The DNA here is from genome assembly GCF_028583685.1 of Petaurus breviceps papuanus. Classification (NCBI taxonomy): domain Eukaryota; kingdom Metazoa; phylum Chordata; class Mammalia; order Diprotodontia; family Petauridae; genus Petaurus; species Petaurus breviceps. Next base: position 8,039,484 of record NW_027187307.1, on the reverse strand, counting down.
GGGGCTCTATGATATGTATTTTAGGAAGGAAGGAATTCTTGACACAGGTAGGGGGCAGTACAAAAGCATAGAGATGGGGGCAGCGTGTTGGATCTGAAGGAGCTCTCTTTTGCTGGTGGTCTTTGATCAGAGGCTGACTGGCTACTTGTTGGACGCGTTATTGAGTGGAGTCCTGTTGATGTGCCAGTCGGACTGGATGAGCCCTGAAATTACTTTCAACTCTGAGATTCTGGGACTCAGAAGGTAGTGTTTTCCACGCATGACATTTTTGTATGGAATACTTGGAAGAGATTGGAAGCCTTCTGTAGTCCTCTGTGGAAAGGAGAAAATAACAGAAAAATAAAATTTATGTTCAAATACTAAACTATTGAGAGTCAAGTGACATTGAATTCTACAAAAGCTTGTTAAAAATTGATCATGACCATCTGCATCTTCGCTGAGAAGAAATGGTTGAAATTTCAGCTGAAGAAAAGTGAGACTTTCAGAGGAGCCAGGCACAGAAAGGCTACATGCAGCTACCCAAGCCCAACCAGTCACAATGCAGGCCACACCTGAGACCCTGAACCTGGGACTTTTTGTACGTATTCACTGGAAGGATCCCAACACGCCAGGACATTGAGATTAGTAGCTCCTGGATAAACTTTTTTATGTTTGCATCTTTACATAGTCAAGTTATTTACATTTATCCCAATTTGCCTGGCAAACATCTGTCAGATCTAAAGGAAAACAGTGTTTGGATGGCAGAAAATCACACCTTGTTTTTAGAAAAGCTACAAATAGTTGAGCTGTACTTTGTCCAGTCAAGTCTTTTCCATTTGTGCATCACGTGTGGAAATGATTAGAGATAAGGGAGATGCAATTAATATAAATTTAGTTACTAATCTCCAAGTTTAATTACTTATTGGTCAAATGATAATTAAAATTAAAACAGCAGTATGGCTTATTAATTGATGGTGCTTCGACAGTTAAGATAGTGAAGTACTCTTAGGTGTTTCAGTATTATGATCCCCTGCTAATTCAGTTTAATGAAAAAATAAAATGTAAGACTTTAGAAGGTAGAAATAATGAAGTTTTGTAGAGCAGTTGTATATTTGGTGTATCTGAGGCTGAAGGGGAAGCTTCTTTAAGTTGTTTGGGTTCTTCACCTCCGTGCATCTTGCAAAAGAGAAGTGATACTTTTCCTGATGGTCTTTGCTGCTGGAAAAAGCAGCTGCTTTTCTCATCCTGTTCCCCCCCCATTCCTTTTTATTCCCTTCCTCCTTGTCCCCTTTAGTCAGACAGATTCAAGCCCCTTTTTCTGTCTCTTCTCTGCAAGTCTCTCTACCCTCCCGTGTTGCTTCCACATGGTCACCAAAATGATTTTCCCCAAGCAGAGTTCTCATCATGTCACCTTTTTGTTCAGTAAACTGCAGTAGCTCCCTATTACCTTTAAAATCAAATATCTACTCCTTACATTTAATAAAGCTCTAGCAGTGTGACCCCTTCCTATCTTTCTTGTTTGCCTACACATTGTCCATTCGTTTTCTAATTGTGTCTGACTCTTCATGACTCTTCTGGGTTTTCTTGGTAGAGATACTAGAGTGCTTTGTCATTCCCTTCTCCAGCTCATTTTAGAGATGAAGAGACTGGGGCAGACAGCGTTTAGTGATTTGTCCAGGGTATCACAACTAGGAATTATCTGAGGCCAGATTTCAACTCAGGTCTTCCTGATTCCAGGCCTGGTGCTCTATCCACTGTGCCACCTACTTGCCTTTACACATTCTGCTTAGACATCCCTCACACTTTGCTGCCTTTTACATATTCGACATGACATCCATCCTGCCCTACCTGTTTTTTTACACACATTTGCGCTGGCTGTACCCACCACCTTCAGTGCTCTCTCTCTCTCTCTCTCTCTCTCTCTCTCTCTCTCTCTCTCTCTCTCTCTCTCTGTCTCTCTCTGTCTCCTCTTCTTTCTCCCTCTCTCTCCCTCTCTCTCTCACCCTCCATCCTCTTAAACTCTTTGATTTTCTTCAGGACTCAGTTTCAATATCCTCAGGTGCTAGCACCTTCCCTTCTTTCCAAAACTATCTTACATTCGTTTGCTGTGTACTCTGTCTGTACTCATACATGTATGTGCAGAAAGGCAGCATGGTACAGTGGATAGACATGTGACCTTGGAGCCACCAAAACCTAGAATAAATTCTTCCTTCTGACATAAGATCTGAGTTCAATCTGTCATCTGACATATATTGTTTGTGTGACCCTGAGGATGTCACGTAACCTCTCAATGCTCTATATAATTCTTGAAAATATTATAACTTGCAGAAAAGCTGCCATGATGATTTTGCTAAGGCACTTGTCCGACCATGTCACTTCTAGATTCAGTAAACTCCATCAGGTACATCTTACTTACTACACCAGATGTGAAATCCTCAGTTTTTCTTTTAGATTCCTTTCCATTCTACCCGCACCACCTCCCTTTCTAGTCTTCTTATGCCTCCTTCCAACTCCATGGTCCACAACTCTGTGGTCTAGCTTGTTGACATGACTTGAGTGTAAGCCAAGCCCTTCAGGGCAGGGGCTGTTTTGTCTTTGTATCCCAGTGCCTGGCACCTGGCAAACAGTAAATGCTTGTTGACTGTTTGATTGATTGAATGATCAGACATAAAGATGAGTCATTAATGAGATGATGTCACCTTGCCAGAAAGTCTCTGAGGTTCCTTCTAACCCAGAAGCTTTTGAAATATCAATCTAAAGTTGATTTGGATTTTAATTTTGCTGTGAAAATGTTACTTCTCTCAACGAATTATGTTAGTGTGCTGTAGTGGAAAGAATAGGGGAGGCTAGTAAAAATGGTACTCGAGCTACATAATTATGAGGAAAGTTTTTTATGGGCCCCAAACCCAGTATTAATGTGGTGTTATTCATATGCTTTGATAGCTCTCTGCTTGTATCACTATGGGTGCACTGATGAGTGGGGCAGATTGTAAGTCATCCATATCTACTCTTTATCTCCACCTTTTGTCCATATCCTCCCATAATGCTTCTATAGCTTACCCTCCAACATTCAGGGGACCTTCCTCTCTATCTCTTCCCATTTCCTGGACACTAGTGGGGCATCCTTCAGCCCTTGCATTCTGTGTATGCTTGGCTGGCCTCCTTTTGACTAGTCTTGCACTGCTCCAATGCCATCCTTTACCTTACTTCATCCATGGAATCCTTTCCCAGAGGTATTGCTGCTGCTTCCGCTCACCCACCATGGGGCTTGTCGTCACTTTTTTGGTGAGCCACAATTTTATATGGAGAAGGCTGTGTTCTGTGACTCCTAACCATCCAACATTACACGTATTGATAGTAAAGATATGGGCCTTTATTTCAGGGAGAAGCTTGGGCATATTAAAAAGCCTTCCTTAGATTACTGAATGCAATTCAGCTTGCCTTTCTCCCCTGCTCAGTTCTGGCCTCAGCTCTCTGTCTGTGCTCAGTGGCCATCCAAGATTTATGTACTGATGGACTGTCTTTGTGGATCGTCCATCTCCTATGTCATTATGTGAACAGTGCACATCCTGTAGCCCTGTAGGCTTCCTGTAAAAGAAGAATTTTCTTTTTCTTTCCTTTCTTAAAAACAGAAGTACAGAGCAGGGTTTGCCTCCCAGATGGACAGTTAATAATGGTTTTCTCCAGCAGGGTGTTATGCTCGACTTTTAGATAGCAACTAGCAGTTTTAGTAAAATGTTAAAGTAATTTTTGGAGCAAAAAGTAAAATGCCCATTTGATTATTTTTTTTATTGCTTAACCTAGGATTGGAAATGGTGCAGACTGCAGTAATACCAGACAAAAACATAATACTGTTTTTAGGCCACTGGCTCTAAACGCACTTCCCACTGGTTCCTATAAAGCAGCAAATCTTACTGAAGTCACGCTGCCCCCAGGGATTTCATTCATTTCTGTTGTCATAGCTTGTCCTTGCATTATATTGTTTCACCCTGGTGACACTTGAAGTGTTTGGCAGATCAGCATGATAACACATTGAATATTAAAGATTTTTATTTTGAAAGGGAAAGCCACTGTGTTTAAAGTATACCCAGAAAAGCTAATTGTGAACATGAAATTAAGGCGGCCACTTGAACCAGTACAACTTTGCCACAGGTGACATTTTCTGTCTGCTATTAGGACGAACTATTCTTTTTTATTTTATTTTCTAGTCTTGAGTCAGAACTTTAAGAAACTGAGGCAAAGCTATCAAAAGAAAGCCATGAGTACAAACTTGATTTATTAATCGCGGTAAGCCTTTTCCTTGTAGGACTTTTCCCGGCCTATTTCGGACTTATACTCATCCTTTCTGTATGGGATAAATCCGTACATGAACATCAGTGGACAAGCCTTTAGTTTCTGGGTTATAGAATTAAAGTGTGCCACTGGAAGAATATCCAATAGAATGAGAAACTAGGGACTTAATGCCATATTTCAGTATCTTCACTAAGTAAATTCTGGATTTCATTTGCACCTTAGTCTAGTATGAATGTCATATCAAAGAACACCCTAGATATTTAGACCAAAGATAGCTTGTATGTGTGTATGTGTGTGTGTGTGTGCTCAACATTGTAAGCTTTTTACCATTGCACCTGTGATAACCTTGTGGCAGTTTGGGGGGTAATTATTATATTATTGGTAAATGGAACAGTAAAGCATTCTGTATACTTTGAATCCTGTAGCCAAGGCGCACATGTAAATCAGCATTGCAGAAGTTTTGCCTGGAGACCTAAGACGTTTGGGGAGACATGTTAGCTCTCTTCAAGTATTTGAAAAGCTCTCTGTGGTCGTCCTTCTTGGCCATAGAGGCAAAGACGACACAGAGGCAGTAGAAGTTGTAGAGAATCAGATTTTGGTTTCGTAGAAGGAAAAAAAAACTTTTTCACACATTCACTTTTTTTCACTTAACACTTATCTTCTCTCTGTCTCACCTCCCTCCTTCCCACTGGAAATAAAAGGAAAACAAAAGCTCTGTAACAAATAAGTATAGTCAAACAAAACACAGTCCTTTGTGAACTGGGCCCAAAATGCTTCTCATTCTGTACCCTGAGGCATCTCCTTTCTCTCTGAAGGGGGTGGACCACTGCCACTCCCTTCATCCCTGGACCTCTGGATGCTCAGCTGCTCATCACCAGGATCAGAGTTCTCCAGTCTTTCAAAGTATTTCACTTTGTACTGTTGTTGTTATTGTTTAAATGGGTCTCCTGGTTCTGTTCACTTCATTCTGCATTATTTCATATAGGTCTTCCTAGTTTCCCCTGAAACTGTCCATTTCATTGTTTCTTACAACCCAGTGTGATCAGTTATGTTGATATGCTGCCCCTTTATTAGCCATTTCACAGTAAGGGGGCAGCCGGCAGCCCAGGACGTACCAGTTCTTTGCCATTACAAAAAAAGAGCATCTTTCTCCCCCTCTCTCTTTGGCTCTCTTTCTCTGTCTGGCTTTCTCCTTCTCCCTCTCCCCTCACATGCAAACACACACAGTACATAAGGGTCTCTTTCTTTTTTCTGTGTTTTCTTTGGGGAATGGGCTTTATAGGGGTATCTCAGAGTCAAAGGGTATTTATGTAGAATTGGGGGGGCATGGTTCTAAATTGCTTGAAGAAAATAGAAACAAAAACTTCTAAATGATAAAAGCTGTCTAAAGCAGTGTGGAAACAGGCTGCTTGCTCCTCAACAGAGCAAATGCCTTATCCCTGGAAGTACTCACATAGAAACAGGGCTACCCTTGGTAGGCGGGTGGGGCATTCTTGCTTTTATTTTCATTTACCTATGAGATTTAAATTAATAATAGTAAAGGAACAGCACAGCTTTAGCACGATCTAAAAGTGCAAAAATTTATTTGAGCCATTCTGATCCAGAGCACAAAATCTCAAGGTTTGGGTGGAACTCTAGCATCTTATTTTAAAATAAGAGGCAGTTAAAGAATGGGGCTTAAAAGATTATATATTTGTATGTATACATATGTATGCGTATATGCACATATAAGTATGTATATATAAAGATGTTCCGAAGAATATCTGAACATGGTTAATTTTGATGTACATTGTCTTTCTCTTTTAGAAGCTGGGTTTAATAATAGAATATAGAGTTCTTGATAGTTCTCATTAGAAAACTACTCTTCAAAGCTTCATTTTAAATGAACAATAAGTTGAACTGAAATGATGGGTGAAACAATTTAGGAGATAACCCCCAACTTTGAGTTGATACTATTCAAATTACTTTGCTTCCCATTTTCCTCCAGGTCAGAGATACTAAATCATCGGATCAAAAAACCACGCTATTACATTTTCTTGTTGACATTTGTGAGGAAAAATACCGGGACATCCTTAAATTCCCAGATGAATTGGAGCATGTTGAAAGTGCAAGCAGGGGTAAGCAATGGGGCTGTTATGAAGTGGTGAAGTCAGGGAGCGGGGCTTCTTCCCATGGTGTTTTATGTTGGTAAGAACGGCAAGGAAATGGTGTTTTTCCCTTTAATGTCTCATATATTATGTTCGATTGGCATGCATCTAATTTTAGATTTTTTATCCTAGAAAATGATGGCAAGTTCCCTTTAATTCTCTTACTACATTTCCATAGATTTCATATCTTTAGTCAGATCATGATAATTGAAGTACTTCATTTGTATTAATTTAAGAATAATCATATTATCAATTTATATATTAGAAATCTCAAAGCAGTAAATTCATTCTGGGGAATGGTAATAATATTTTCAGTTTGTTTATATGGTCCAGCTATGAGAATTGAATTTTTTCTAGTTATTTAGGTCTTCTTTTTGTGTGTAAGTTAGCTCCTTAATATTTGATGCATTTTATTTTTTATTTGGGGAGAGGTAATGTAAACAGTTTAACTTTATGGAGACCCTTATGATTAGTCTTTCATGCTGCTCTTGAGTTTTGTGTTTGAATTTCACATTTTCCATTCAGCTCTGGTCCTTTGCTCAGGAGTCCTTGAAAGTCCTATATTTCATTAAATATCCATTTTTGCACCTGAAGGATTATACTAACTTTTACTGGGAGGGTTGTTTTTTTACTATAATACTAGCTCCCTTGCCTTCCAGAATAGTTTATTCAAGCCCTCCACTCCTTTAACATGGAAGCTACTAAATCTTGTGTGATGCTGATTGTGGCTCCACAGTACTTGAATTGTTTATTTCTAGTTGCTTTCTGTATTTTCTCCTTGAGCCAGGAAGTCTGGAATTTGATTATAATATTCCTGGGAATTTTCATTTTGGGATTTCTTTCAGGAGGTCATTGTTAGACTCCTTCAACTTTTATTTTTTCCTTTAGATCTGGCCTGTTCAACTTGCTTCTGATTACAGCCCTTGGGTCCTTTGCCACATGCCAAAGGATTTCCTGTACATACAAAGAATGTTTTCCTCTACATTTTTAATGGGCCTTCTAAAATCTTTTATTGTGCTGCAAGTGGCCCAAGGGCCATAAGTGATGCACAGGTTACAAGTTGTGTAGGCTTGTATCTACATCTAAGATATCAGGGCAGTTCTCATTGATAGTTCCTTGAAGTATGATGCCTAGGCTCTTTTTTAAACATGGCTTTCAGGTCATCCAGGGATTCTTAAATTCCCTTTCCTTGATCCATTTTCCATGTCAGTTTTTATTTTTTCCAGTGACATATTTCACATTTTCTTCTGTTTTTCATTCTTTTGAATTTCTTTTTTTTCTTGAAGTCTCATGGAGTCATTAGCTTCTACTTGCCCAATTCTAATTTTTAAGGAATTATTTTCTTCAGTGAGAATTTGTACCTCCTTTTCTATTTGGCCTATTCTACTTTTTAAGGGGTTATTTTGTTCAGTGAATTTTTGTGCCTCTTTTACCATTAAGCCATTTCTTTTTGTGTGTGTGTTATTTTGCTTCAGTAATTTCGTGCCTCTTTTACTAAGCTGCTATTTCTCATTTCATAATTTTCCTACACCAATCTTATCTGCTCTCTCCCCTCTCCCCCTGCCATTTTTCCTCTCCCACTCTTAGCTCTTTCTTGAACTTGTCTACAAATTCTTGTTGAGCTTGGGTGCAATGAGCATTTTTCTTTGAGAATTTTTTTAAAGCAATTGGGGGTAAGTAACTTGCTCAAGGTTACACGGCCAGTTATTTCTGGGTGGGTGCTAAGTATCTGAGCCCGGATTTGATCCCCACACGGGAGCCGGTGCTCTTACTCGCTGAGCCACCTGGCCACCTCGCCCCCTTTTTTATTCTTTGAGAATTTTTGTAGCTTTTTCACATTGTTGTCTTCTTCTTAGTTTATGTTTTGGTCTTCCCTGCCACCATAGTAACTTTTTATGGTAAACTTTTTTTGTTTGCTCATTTTTCCAGTCTGTTTCTTTACTTTAAACTTTAAGTTAGAGTTGGGCTCTGCTCACTGTACGGTAAAGAGGCACTGTTCCAGCTTCAAGCTTTTTTGTGCTGCTGTTTTCAGAGCTATTTCTATGGGTCTGCCAGTTTTTTGTGTTTCTGAAGTGTTATGATCCAGAGAGAGAGAGAGAGAGAGAGAGAGAGAGAGAGATATGGTCACTGTTTTTATGACCTGTGGTCTGGTCTTTACCCAGGATAGACCCCTGCTTTCTTTCAACCATATATGTTAGTGTTCATCTCTGCCTTGGAACTAAAATTAGGGGCCTTACTCCCATGTGACCACCTAAAAGTTCTTTTTTTCTGCCCTGGAACTTCAACCCAGATATGCGTATGTGCAGCAGAGTTGCCAATCAGTTCCAGATGTACCCACTAGTAATCTCTTTTTGACCAGTTGTCTGGCTCCCTTACTTTCTCTGGGTTAAGAGCTTCAGAAACTGTTCTTGCTGTAGCTGCCTTCAAGGTCCTCAAAAGAGTTTGCTGCACTCTGGATCACATTCCCCTCCATTTTATTATCTTTAAATGATGTTTCTCTTTATAGTTCTTCTTCCTCTTTTTTGTTATTTATATAAAGATATGCTAGTGGATTTTGTGGCTTGATAATTGAATAAAGGTCAATAGATATGGTAATTAGAAATCATTGGTAACTTTGAAGAGAGCGGTTTTGATTGAGTCAATAATAGCACATACTGTACAGGGTTACTGTGAGGATCAAATGAAATAACATACCTAGAGTACCTAGCAAACTTTCAAATGCTAGGTAAATTTTATCATCATCATAATCATCATTATTACCAAAGTTTTTATGCCTCAGTTTCTTCATATGGAAGATTAGATCTGAAGACCTCCAAGCTTAGAAGCCTGATTGCTGAGAGTTAAGAATGCACAGAGAGTTATTGATGAGATACAGGATGACACCTAACAGCAATGGTAAGATCTAGTGAGGGTTTTGTTGCTTGTTTTAAAGAAAAGGGCAGAGAAGCAATCAATAAGTATGGCGAGATGGAGCTGGATGCTAATTGGGGCAATCTGTGGAGAAGATTAGAAAGGGTTCTTGATGGCCTATAAAATGAAACTGAGAGACATTGTCTTAGCCCTTGCACCTAATTCTCACTCTGAAGAGGTTCTCAAGGTCATGAGGATCAGAGAAAATTTCCAATACTATATCCTGTTGATTATCTGACCCAGAAGTCCTATGTATTCCTTTGCTTGACATTGTATCTTATTCCATCATTTTCTTTAATTTCTTGTAATTGATGAGTAGCCTTGGTTTTGTTTATTATACAAGTCTCCTCCTGACTGCTCAAAGTGAAGTTTGTAACTTTTTACTCCTTTTCTGGGTGAATTAAGTAGATTTTTCTCAGATGATGTCCAGTCAATTCTCATGATTTTTCACTTATTTTTCTGATACTCTTGAGCAGTTTTCTTCCATAATATGGTGAAATGAGAAACCAGGATAACCACAATTATCTCCCTGAGTTCTGTCTTACAGACTTGTTGCTTAGGTTTTTTAAGAACTGCACATGTTCTTTTAGTCTGCCTATTTAGAAAAAAAATTACCTTGATCTCTGTTGTTGCCTTTTGAATTTTTTTGTTTTCTTTTTTTTTTGCTATTCTGCTTTTTCAGAGTGTCTTAACTTATTGATATTTTCTATCTAATATTCTGAACTGTGCCTTTGCTCTAAGGTTTTGTTTGTGAACACATTTCTTTTTTCCTTGTTTAAAAAACAATAACTTTATTTAGCATATTTCTTGCTGCTTTGTAATAATGAATATGAGCTGATATTAGATATGAACATTTACCTACCCATCTTCCCAAGTAAAATCTTTTGGAAAAAAAATAACTTTGAGGGCTGTCAGTAAGCCCTCTAAAGCATACAAACCATCTCTTTTCTGAACTATAACAATTCAAATGTTCTGTTAAATAACACCTTTTTCCTTGGAAATTTAAATGGCTGAATCTAACATTTGTTTTCAACTGGTTCTCAGAGGTATCCCTGTGTATAAATATACATATACCCATACATCTACATATATGTATACATATATATCTTATTTTTCCCTTTAAATAATTTTCTAAAGCCATTAGCTTCACTAAACATTTATACTGTCTAGTTTACCACCTAATAATCTATTCTCTAACTCTCTTAGCTTCTAGCAGATGTTTGGAATTTTTGTTTAAGGCAATTGCTATTTACCATGCATTGTTGAAAGTTGAATCAACAAATAAATATTATCTCAGGAATGCCTAGCTACCTGTCATTTTCGCTGCACCAAGTTGTTAATGCTAAATATCTATTAATTTCTTTTTAAAGCAAGCCACGGAAGGTTAAAATGCCAAGTATTTGGAAGGCAGCAGCTCAGATACAGAATGTATGTGATATGCAAGGCCTCTTAGGGATCAGCATGGTTGCAATGGAAAAAGTGTGGAGCTTGAGAGTTAGGAGAATTGTATTTTAATCCTTACTGTGCCTCTAACTGGTTAATACATTATTAAGTATCCATTTAGCAAGCTTGTTGGTACAGTGGAAAGAGGACTGGTATTAGAGACCTTGGGCAAATCACTCTACCTCTGTCTGCCTCAGTTTCCTCATCAGTAAAATGGGTTCTTATGGAGATCGGATGAGCTGATATTAGCAGACTTTTAAGTGTTATGTAAATGTGTTATTATTATTATCATCATCAAAGTTCTTTGCTACATTTTCTTTATATGCATAAGTAGAACTGAAGACCTTTAAGGATACTTTCAACTTAGTTTGTTCATTTGTTTCAGTCATATCTGACTCTGTGTGACCCCATTTGGGGTTTTCTTGGTAGAGATACTAGAGTGGTTTGCCATTTCTTTCTCCATCTCATTTTACAGATGAGGAAACTGAGGCAAAAAGGGTGAAGTGATTTGTTCAGGGTCACCCAGCTAGTAAGTATCTGAGGTCATATTTGAACTCAGGAAAATGAGCTTCCTGACTTCAGGCCCAGTGCTCTATTCAATGTGCTACCTAACTGTCTTCAAGTTTGTCTAGTTTTCTTTATTGTATGAAAGATCTTTTGTATATCATATGATTTACCATGGATATTGAAAAAGATTCTTTCTTTTTTTTTCTTTTTGGAGGGGGGATGGTAGGGCAGTTGGGGTTAAGTGACCTGCCCAAGGTCACATGGCTAGTTTTTTGTGTTAAGTGTCAAGGTCAGATTTGAACTCAAGTCTTCCTGACTCCATGGCTGGTGCTCTTTATATAACTTGTCCCTCAGATATCCAAATTAAAAAATTTAGAAATCATGGCCATAGTTAATATGCAATTAATTCATTAGCATATTAACTATTATAGAAATTTTATTTGCTTTGTTTTGAAATAAGTGAATTACTGCCAACCCAAATCTGGTCTCCTGTTATGCCACATACATGCTGTTGTTAAAATGTCCAGTGCTGAGATATGAACTTTAGATTTGTTCATGTCACGGAATATGTAATTGGTTGAAATTATCCTGAAAATTGAGCCTAGTTTATAATTTCCTTTAATAGTGTCAGCCACTCCAGCCTGCCAAAGTAACATTGTGGAAGCATAGACAGCAATATGTGTTTGGATTTTTGCTACATGAATAAATGTTTGCATTAAATTCCTATCTTTTTCTGATTGTTCATTTCATTAATTTTTAACAATGTTTTAATAAAGCACATAGAATATCCTATTTAAAGTTCATTCCTTAATGACAGATCATACCCATATTCCAGGTTCCACTGGAATAGAAAACTTTAGGATGGGTCTGATGAGCGGTTTTGAAGGCAGGGAACAGTTCCAGAATGTTGAAGCCTTGGGAAGGACCCCTGTGTTTCTTCAGGAGGAAGTCATTGGTGTGTTTCAATGTCAGTTGAGTGAATAAGAAGAACTTCTATGTCAGAAGTTTCATAGTTTCACAGAAGACATAGGTTGCAAGCTAGGATGAGTGAGCAGAAGAAAAATCCATCCACAGGAGAGGTCCTGGTGCTCTGCTTTCCAGGGTGGTGCATAAATCATTGGAGAGTGATGGGTCAGCCGTACAGAAGAGGATAAGAATGAAGAGATAAGCCTGATGTTAAAAGAAAGGTTAAAGAAACTGACTGGGGTCAATAACCATGGGTATTGGACTGTGTGTATCTCCTCCATCTGTATGTTCTCCCCAGCAAACAAAACATGCCCAGCTCCAAAGTACACAGAACAACTCTGGCCCCAGTTGGAGGTCCAAGTGGAATGTTGATGGTGAAGACATTCTGTGGCCTTGGACGAGGGAAGACATCATCACAACTTTTCTGCCAGGATCTGAGTTTGTTCAACATGTAGCATGTTTTGAACTATTGTTCATTGAACCAGATCATTTAATCGAAAAGCATTTATTTATTCTAATCATATATGTGCCCCAGGAGTGTTTCATCCCTTTCTCAGTTTCTCTCCTGACCTGTCTGTCCTCTCTACCTCTATCTATCCCTCTCTCCATCCTCTAGATTAGTTTGAAAAACTTGTTAGCACATTGGCCTTCTCCTCTTCTGGGGGGCAGTGGCTCCTGGGAAGCTGGAAAACCTTGTTGTTGTTTTCTAACTGTATCTGTGTGATCTTAGTGACATATATTTGACTCTTTCTTGGTGAGGCAACCCCTCTTGATGATACAGTCAGCATCTGCTCTACACACAGTAGGAGCCCTTTTTGTGGCATGGACCCCTTTGTCAATCTGGTGACATGCTTTGTGTCATGAACTCATTTTCACAACCATGTTTTTAAGTGCATAAAATACAATACCTAGGATTACAAATTCATACTGAAAAGCAATTACCATTTGTTTTTAAGTTCACAGACCCCAGGTTATAAACCCCAGATATATAATCCGATAGATTTGCCCAGGGCACTGATTTAAAGTGATTTTCTCTAGGTGACACGTCCAGTAGATGTCAGACGTGGCACAAGACCCCTGATCTTCCTGATCCTCAAGGCCAGCCCTCTTGCCACCACGCCATGGTGCCTGTTCCTTTGGCTTTCCCCTTACTGTTTCTTTTTCCTTAGATTCCCTTACCATCAACTTAAATCCCCTGATGTGGGCCTGCCTTTCTAGTACCCCAGCTAAAAGCAATTACAATTGTTTTCTGAAGGAAAGGAAAAAGAATACCAGCTCATTTAGATAAAAACCCAATTAAAGATAAAATTGGAGGAAACAAAAGGATGAAAAGGTTATAATCAAATGTTTTGTCAGTTTATGCCAATTATGGGGGAAATCCCTTGCTTTGAGATCCTCTATGTGACTCTGTCTTTCTGATTGTATATGTTTATTTATGACAGCAGCAAATGCTACAACAATATGTTAGCAGAGACTTGTAGATCTAAGCCTCAGAGTGTATTGAAAGGGCAGGACTTTTTTTAAGGACGCGGAATTCAAACACTTTTTTTTTTTTTACTATTAGGCGTTAATGTTATTAATGAGGATGCACTATCACTGTTGAAATCATAAATTCCTTTAGAAATAGCAATGTAATCCAGACTTTATCACTTAATATTTCCCCTGCTCTAGACGTTAGCAAGCATGTTCCAGAACACAGATTCTGAATACATAAAACCTTATGTGGATGAGTGAAAGAGTCTTTATTGAGTCATTACCATGTGCCAAGCACTGTGCTCATTATGGAGAATACAAATGCAGATATGCCACTGACAGATTGTTCTTACAGGAAGTCAGAATTGGATGTAATGCATGCATGAACACCGACATCATTGTTCACATGGTCACGAGTGCTTCAGCCATTCACATGCTGTTGTCATAGAGAAACAATATCTGTGATGTAATTAGACCATTATTTCCTGCTTGGAATGCTTAAGTGCCTACTCTGTGCCAGGCCCTGTGCTAAGCACTGTGCACATTTTATCTCATTTCATTCTCAAAAGCAGACTGAGAGGTAGGTGTTATTATGATCCCTATTTTGCAGTTGAGGAAACTGAGACAGACAGAGGTTAAGTGACTCACCCATGGTCCCATAGCTAGTAAGTGTCTGATGTTGGATTTGAATTCAGCTTTTGCTGACTTCAGGCCCAGTATTCTTATCCACTGCTCCATCTAGCCACCATTCATATTTTTTGTGTAAGCTACTTGCACCATGGGTGTTCCAGGGCACGGTGTATGTTGCAGATGGCAAGTAGGTTTGGCCAGGAGGTTGTAAGAACTGGTGCTTAGAGTTGAGGGAATGAAATGAAGATGGAATAAGCATCAAAATTATGTTCAAGTGTTCTAAAGGAAACTTGACAAAGGATACTGGAGCAGAAATCAGCCTAAAAGCCCTGATTGGTTGAATTCTATGTATTTTTCCTTTGAGTATCTATGCCAGTGAGCTTACTCTCAATGGAGATAAGCCATAGTCCCTGCTTTTCAATTTAGTTTGAGGAGCCATGTGTGTCCATGAACATGTTAGTAAGCAACACCTCCATAGGACATATTGATACATAGAAATTTTAGTGGTTTATTTGGACTAAAGTCCAGGTAACTTTGCAGATCACATCCTAGACATAGCCTCCCATCAGTCTTGCCCATGGCCTCAGTTCATTGGCCTAGAGGCCTTCCTCTAGTTCTCTTGACATTGTGTGGATTCTAATGAAGTACTCGAGCTGTCCATCCCAGCCAACCCCATCTTCTTTTTCAGTCTCATTTCTCTCTGATAGCGTCCTTTAAATAATTTGAGTTGCATAGTTGTATGCTAATAATCTGTTGCCTGGTACATGGTAGGTGCTTACTAAATGTTTCTTGATTAATTGTTGCATCCTTCTCAAATCTTTCATGTTTCTCTCTTGTGTCATTTGGGCGATCCTCATCTGGAATTCTCTGGAGACTGGCCTTTCATAATGAGGAACCATACATAATTGATGCAAGAATATTGTTTTTTAAATGACGAAGCTTGCCTGTGCCTTGCCCAAGTTTCCAAAGACCATCCAGCCTACTCTCTTTCTCCATCTGTTCAACTCTGGGCCCAGCCTGTGGTTCCTCCTCAGTGTCCATCTAAGATTAATAGGTTTTAGCCATCCTACATCATATTATAGTATGACCGATAGGTAGTCTTCCCCATTCTGTTTTGCCTCTTTACATAGGCGGGCCAAGCTCCCTTGGCTGATCAGGACTTTCTTTTTGTACTTCTTTCATTGTTGTGAGGTCTAATGCAATGAACAGTAATACAATAAAACAACAAAATCATAACGTTTTTCATAAAGAAGCCCATATGAGTGGACAACTCGTGGAAATCTTTCTTCCATGTGGACTCTGTAACCAGAAATTTTCCAAGAAAGTAACAAAAACCTTTCGGGAACTTACATCTGTTACCCTCTTTTATGTTTTGCTTGATATTGATAACTAGAATGTCATTAAAGTTTTCTCAGTTGCTTTTTTTAAAGAATCTAAATGATTTTGACATATACATGTGAAACACCTTGTTGAAAGATAATCTTTGTCAATATTTTGCTCTACTGAATGAAAATTTTTATAGTCAATGTATAAGAACTACAGTGGAATCTTATATTGCCTACACCTTTCAGCGAGTTTTGTTTCTTTAAAGGTATGGCATCCTGTAGGTTAGCCCTCTTAAATATTTGCCTCTTCCCTTGTTTTACCTTTATCAAATATGCCCTTTATGGGTACGTAGATTATTTTCATATATACTTTGTATGAATGAGAAAGCAAACATAGGCATAGACTCCAGAGTTATGAATGTGAATGACCTGGCTGGTTATAATGACAAGTGAGGGCTTGCCCTTGATTTCTCATTCTGGCACTCTCTGAATAACCATGGACAAGTCTCTTAACTGCTCTGGCTCTCAGCTTGCTCATCATTGAAGTTAGGGCTTTGGACTGTGACCTCTAAGGTATTTTTTTTTAAGCAACCGGGGTTAAGTAACTTGCTCAAGGTTACACGGCCAGTTATTTCTGGGTGTGGTGCTAAGTGTCTGAGCCCGGATTCGATCCCCAGGTGATCCCCACATTGGAGCCGGTGCTCTTACTCGCTGTGCTACCTGGCCACCCCCTCTAAGGTATTTTCATGGCCCACATCTCTTCTTCTGTGGTTCTAATATCCTCTTGCTCACCTATTATTTGGTAAAAAAAATCTGAAATTTTCACCCAAAGTCATTGGTATCTTTTATTCTTAAAAAACAAAAACCTTTGAGAATAATTCTTTTAACATTTTCCAAATTATGTCACCTACCCTGTGGATCTTTTCTGGGCATACTTGTCTTCCCAACATTGTTTTCTTTACCACTTTTTCTATTTTCTTATATACCAAGCTGGCAACTGGGATGTTTGACTCCATAGGTGATGGTTTAACTGTAATTGATGGACACAAGTATTTGTTATATAAATCTTTAAAAAAATTTTTCCATTTTTTATCTACAGTTTTTCCCTATTCCTCTTAATTCTTGTACCTTTCCTCTGTTGATTATCTTCAGTGTTTCATGTATTTAGCTTGTTCATCTATACTTCTTACATGTTATCTCTGTCATTAGACTGTGAACTCCTTGATGGAAGGCATCATCTTTTACCATTCTTTGTGTTCCCAGTGCTTAACACAGTGCCCAGCACTGCTTAATAAATGCTTATTGATTCACCAATTGATTATTGTCTACAAGTTTCCTCCTTAAATGCACTCATGGATCATTTTGTTTGCTTGCTAAATATACTACTATTATGTTATTCAGAGACAGTGTGGTACAGTGACCCTGAATTTACCATCCAAGACCCAGGCTTACCTCATTCTTCTTCCTATTAGTAGACAATGCATAGAACCAGCCTCTCTGGTCCTCAGTTTTCTCATGTAAGATGGAGGGGGTGGAGGGTCATCCTGTATTGGATGGCTTCGAAGGTCCTTTCCAGCTCTCATTGTCTAATCTGTTTGCTCTGTGATGTCCTGCTTCTGACACGTTTATGAGACCATTCTGCTCATAATCTGTCACCACTATCCTTTGAAAATTCTTACAAATTAGTTTATATGTGGAACTTCCCTTGACTGCCTTATTTCTTATCTTGGCAAAGATGTGTTTGCTGAATGAGGAGGCAGTTTTTAGATAATTTTGGTTATCCAGTCATGACCTTTGATTTACAGTGGTTAAACTTCCTAAGGATATAGTGATGGTCCATGCAGTTGTCTGTACTTTAGTTCATTTCCCATTTTGTGGGGCCAACAGTTCAATTAAAACTAGATCAGGGTGTAATTTCCTTGTTTAAATGTAATAATTCTCATTTTTCTTCTTTTTTTCTAGTAAGATATTTATCTTGATTTTGATCTTTGCCCTAACAAGCCATTTTTGACTGTACATAAATAGCTGAATGAAAAGCATTCGTTAAATGCTTGATTTATGCCAGACACAATAGAAGCATGTATTAAAGCAGGACAGTCCCTACCTTTAAGGCGATTACATTCTAATGGGGGAGATGACACATGACGAAGTGGTAGCCAGAGAACAGTACTTTGGTTTAGGTAATCACAGGGATGATGAGTAGAATCTTAGGGGAATTAATTGACATTGCCTTTCCAGATGCAGTAATTGAACTCAATGGTTCCAGCAACAAATCTATGATTCTGTGATTGCTGTTTTCAGAGCAAGTGTTACAGGACAAAGTGGATAACCAGGAGATTGGGGTAGATGATCAGATGCACCAGAACAGTGTGGTTTCAAAGCTGAGTAGATTGTTGTCATCTAGGACTTCGGTATCTGGAGGTCTAGCATCTCTTGCCATAGGTGTCTTTAAAGTATAGGACGGAAAGGGAAAGAAATAAGCATTTACATGATGTCTTCCAGTGGCAGGCACTGTGTTAAGTGCTTTACAATATGATCTCATTTGGTCCTTATAACAAGGAGTTTGGCTCTATAGGTGCTATTATTATGTCCATTTTATAGTTGAGAAAACTGAGGCAACCGACAGAGTTGACTTGCCCAGTGTTACAGAACTAGTCTGAGGACAAATTTGAATTCAGGTCATCTTACTCCATGCTCAACTTAGCTCACCCATTAGAATGTAAACTCATTGAGGGGAGAGATGTGATTGTCTGAGATGGGACTTGAATTCAGTTCTTCCTGATTCTGGGTTCAGTGCTCTAGATACTGTACCACCAACTACTTCTTAAAGTATTTTCAAATTTGTCATTTCCTATCCAACACCAGAACAAAATTTCTGTGGTTTAAAAAAATTTCTGTTGCTCACAATCCTCCTTTTTCAAAGCTGGTGTCTTTGAATAGTTATTGCCATTTGATTAGATGTAGAAAAAGCCTTGAACAAAGTACAACACACTTCTGCTAAAAACCCTATAGAGTGTAGGCATTGAGAGACATCTTTAATATCATAAAAAATGTCTTTCTAAAACCCCAGACAGCCATCAGATGCAATGAGGATATGCTAGAACCTTTTCCAGTAAAGATGGGCATTAAGCAAGATACCCACTCTCCCCACTATTGTTCTATATAGTTCTGGAAATGCTTGCAATAGCAGTAAGACAAGAGAAAGAAATTAAAGGTATTAAGATAGGGAAAGAGGAGATAAAACCATCCCCATTTGCTGATGATATGGTGGATTACTTGGAAAATCCTAGGGGATCAGCAAAGATACTAATTACGACAATAGTTTTAACAAAGTTGCAGAATATGATATCCTCAAAAATCAATAGCATTTCTATACAATAACAGCAGAACACAAGAAAAACTAATTTAGAGAGAAATACCATTCCAAATAACTACAAAATCTATAATATATCTGGACATGATTGACTAGAGTGCACAAAATAATTGTTAAGATTCAATTACAATGTCCTCCTTAAAGAAATTAAAAAGAAACCCAAATAGCTATAGAAATATGCAGTGCTAATGAGTAGGTCGGGCTGATATAATAAAAACAACAATATTACCAAAATTGATGTACACTTTTAATGCTGTGCCAATCAGAGATCTAAAATATCAAGGGAAATGATGGAAAAGAATGTAGGGACAAAGGAAGAATAGCATTTCCAGACCTCAGACTATATTATAATACAGCAGTCATCACAACCATCTGCTATTGGTTAAAAAAAGATAAATATTATAGAATAGACAAGGGAAAATAAAAAAAAAACAATAGAACTCAATAACCCAGTATTAGATAAAGTTGAAAACATATCTAGGAAATTATTCTTTGCTAAAAACTGCTAGAAAAACTGATAATCAGTTTAGCAGAAGTTACTTTTAAATCAATACCTAATACCATTTCCACAAGACATTGTAAATGGATACATGACCTTAATGTTAAAGTTCATATCATAAAAAAGTTGGAAGAGAAACATCATTTGTCTCTCACAGGTATGGGTAGGAGATGTATTCTTAACTAATAAGATCTACATACACTTATATCACCAAAACAGTTATAAAAATAGAATAGATAATTTTGTTTACATAAAACTGAACAGCTTCTGCACAGAAAAATTAATTTATATACCATAAGAAGAGAAATGATCAAATGGGAAAATCTTTTTATCAAATTTCTTTCATAAGGGTGAGCTAGGTGGCACAAAGGATAGAGCACTGGCCTCACACTTACTAGCTGTGTGACCCTGGGCAACACTTTACCCTGTTTGCCTCAGTTTCCTCTTCTGTAATTTGAACTGGAGAAATAGCAACCAACTCTAGTATCTTTCCCAAGGAAACCCTTAAGAAAGGGACCCTGAAGAGTCAGGCATGACTGAAATGACTAAACAAAATATGTATACACACACACACCAATACATATTCCCCATTAGATTAGTGATTAAAGGACTTATTTCACAGTTCTCAAAAGAAGAATTTCAAAGTATTCACAACTACATGAAAGAATGCTCCAAGTCACTAGAGAAATTCAGATCAAAACAATCCTGAGGTTTCTCCTCAAACCCTGCAAATTGGCAAATGTGTCCTGAAAAAAGCAGTAGTCAATATTTGAAGCATGTGACACACAGATACACTGTTTATTGAGCTGTGAAATGAAACAACTATTTTGGAATAATGCAAGTAAAGTGACTCAGATGTCTGTACCTTTGGAACCTGAGACTCCATTGCTGGCTTTCGACTCCAAGGAAGCCATCAATAAGAAATTACCTATATGCACTAAAATATTTATAGCAGCACTTTTTGTGATCATCACTTAGAGAATGGCTAAATAAGTTGTGGTACCTAAATATGATGGAATGTTACTATGCTGTGAGAAATGATAAGATGTCATAAATACCAGGCAGTGCAGAAGGATCTATATGAATTGATGCAGAATTAAGTCAGCAGAGGCAAGAAAACAGTATACACAGTAACAATGGAAAGGGAAGGAACATCTGTACCCCCAAAAAGCAGAAGTAAATGGAAAAAAATGATAACTGTCCAGCAGGACTCAGATGAATAGATAGGAGAGGACCTCCCTGGCCTGTCCCTTTCATGGACATGGCAGGGCCACATTGCACAGGGTTGGCAGATTTTTCAATGTATCAGTCAGTTGTGCTGATTTTTTTTCCTCTCCAAGAATACTATTTGTCGTATGGGAGGGGAAAGGATACTTGGGAAAACTTTGATGAGATCCTAAAAAGAAGATATAAAGACCAAATATTACTTAAAACAAGAAGTTATTGCCTCAGTCCTCTTCCTATCTCCCTGCTTTGACCAAAGCCCTCATGTTTCTTAGTTTTTATTTCACAAACTTCCTGGTGCTTTTCCCATGATATCCAGACTCTCAGTTCTCAACTGAGTACTTCCACAGCACATTGCACCTGGCTGCATCTTTGCTTTTATTTCTTCCTCTTCTTCATGTCACTGCATTGGGGCCTATATTCTGTTGCATCCCTCTGCTTCTTTTCACAGATGCTTACTGATGTGTGCATTTTCTTATTCTTACCCTGTGCCTGGAAGTTTTCCCCTTCTTGTCCTCTAAGACATTTGCCTATCATTGTTGTACCTGGTTCCCCCCCCCCGCCCCCACCTCAAGGAAGTGAGCAGACTGCCAGGTCAGCTCTGCCCTTCCCCCTAGGTCTCAGCCCTTTCCCCCAGTCAGCTCACCTGCATAGGAGTGGATGGGCTTCTGGGTCAGGAGAGAGAGTTTCAAGGTGTGTACTGATCAATCACTGCTTACATAAGGCCGCCTTTATAAGCTGAGGTTCTGCTCCAGATCAGGCTGTTGCTGGCTGCTGCTACTGCTATTGCTGTACCTGGGACGTGGGGTGGTGCCTGCTCAGCCAACATGGCATTTTAATAAAACGTCCATTCTGCAATTATTACTTGGGTCTTGTTTGCATTAATCTCGGTACAGCATCATTTGTCAAGGTTTTGTTCAGTACCTTTCCTTTTTGTTTTTATTGCACTACCAAAGTCCCAGAGGATAATGTTCTGGCATTTAGTCAGAAAAAAGGCAATGGGGTGAAGTACCAAGTCATTTAGCTCATAGTGAAATGTAAGCATCTTTTCCTGGTGTTTGGATCTAGCTTGTCTTGTTTTCTTTATTGATACTATAATCATGGCTGAACGATATTCTGTCTTCTATGATATTCTGTATTTATGTGCATTCAAAAAAGCAAAAATAAACATGATTTAGCATTATGTAATTAGTTTAGTTTGACACATTATCACCTGATGAAAATAGTTATAATCACCCCCCCACCTCTTGCCAAAAAAAAGGAATACTTTGGAACATGAAGTATCATGTAGATAAAATAAAATTAATTTTGTCTTTAGTTGAATCGTGAACCTCCCCGCTAGAGGTAGTTTTAGGCAGGTCATTTTGTAACTGCACTCATTTGTTACTGGGCTTTGGTAGCTACATCTCAAGTCTATAATTTGGTAGAGCTGATCAGAATGACTAATGCTTTCTGCATTATTTCAGGATACTTAGAAAAATATGAAATGTCTGTTATTTCCTGAGTGTATTGAACTGTTGGTGTGGGACTTCTTTTGCTAGTGCAGAACTCAATCAGTATGTGCACAAGGGACAAAGTTTACCTGAACTTAGAAAAGGAACCATTTTCTTCCTGGTTCTAGCTTTGTGAGAGGATATGTGATGCCAGGCTATCTTTAAGGATCGAGCCCTGGAGAGAATAAAGAGACTTTGGAAAACAGCAGACATATGGAAGAGTTAGTGCCTCAACACGTCCCTGATTTACACCTTGCCTCCCTAGAGAACTACCCTTTGGATGAGATTGCAAACTCTTTATTGGTTGAGCTAAGACAACTCTCTCCCAGTGGGAGACCTTAATTACTTTGTATATTGTTTGATTTTTTTTGTCTTGTTAATCTATATATAATTTCTCTAATTTCTGTTTGCTGTCTGATTGGATAGAGCAGTTTATTTGCTGTTCACTATTCATGTTGGTCATTTGTATGGGGAGGTCACTAAGCTTCATGTACCCAATCTCCTGCTCCCCTCTAGGCAAGAATCACAGTCTTCCTTGAAGACGCATGGTTGAGATTCCAGAGATTTCTATTCATTCATCTTTAAGCTGCATTCATTCAGCATGTGTGTGTATGTATGAGTGTATATGTATATATGTCTTACATGAGCAACTTACCTAATACATCATTTTTCACTCGATAATTGTTTTCATCATTATACCATTTTTTCAGCCATTCTTTTTTCGTATTGGAAATCCACTTTCTTTCCATTTATTTGTTCTTACAGATAGTGCTGCTCTGTATATTTTGCTCTCTGTCTACTAGACATTTGTTTCTTTGTTTACCTTTCTTGGGGCACATAAAGGATAGGTACATTTTAGTCACTTTAATTGCTTTAATATGGAGATCAGTTGAGGCATGTCACAGTTCCACTAACGGTATATCTATGTGCCCCTCCTCCCACAGCTCCTCCCACACTGACTATTCTCGTCTTCTAATAGTGTTACCGGTATGTCTGGTATAAAATAAAAGCTGAGTTGCTTTAGTTTATATTTTTCATATTTTTGTGATTAAAGCATGTTTTCTAGTGATCCTTTAGAGTTTGTGATTCTACTATAAAAACACTCTCAAGTCATTTTCTTTAATTTAAATTATTCTTCTGTACATCTTCTTGTTCATATATGACATGAAGAACAAATGTCAGGAGAGAAACATTGTTACTAGAACGGCTCTTCGCTCTCTTCATATTTTGAACATGCTTTTTCTATAACCCTGTTGCTTTTTGGCCCCAAAGAATTCATTTTAATGTTTTGTCTTTTGTTCTCTTCTGACACACACGCACACGCCTCCCTTCCTCTCGCCTCACCCTGACTTTCTCCTTTTCTCTTTCTATCTCTCTTTTGTATAAAACATTGCTGGTTTACTAGACATGTTTGATAAATCCTTTATTGGTTTTCTCCTGTGGCTAACACTTTAACTTGCAGCTTTGAGGATTTTTACAGTTTGATTTAAAACCTCTAGTGTTTTATAGGTCAGCTCCAGGGATTAAACCAAAAGGGTTAGTAAAGTTTAATTAAAACCATTCCATCGGATAGGAGGAAAAAAAATCATATTAATGGATTTGAAGCCACTATTAATCCTAAGGTTTTGCATAAATCTGAAATGAGTTTCACTTCACTTAAATTTGTTCCATTCTACAAGATAAAAGCTGGTTAAGTTTCCTATAAACAGCATTAAGTTCTTATGAACAGTATAAATTAATGTAAATGTTAATGACTAGCCACTATAATTTATATCTACCATGTTTACATGGGTAAGCCATTTTATGTGATTAACTATGTTTAGCTGTTTTTCCCTCCTAGTTTTTAAAACATGTTTCACAATTATCCACATTTAATAAAAGGAAATTCTCTGAGAATTTAATAGTATTTCAACTGAAGTGACTAAAGAAGAGGAGGTAAAAAAGAGAATTATTGAGAGAAGTAAAGTATAATAAGAATTACAGGGAATAACTGAAATTATCAGTGTAAGTCTTCGTAATCATCATTATTGAGTCAAACTTTATTATGCCCAGAAAAAAAAAAGTTTTTCACCTCTCCTTAGCAGAATTTATAATTCAATGTATGCAATAGAGATATGAAAAAATATATAGGAAGATACTGAAGAAAGTAGCATTCAAGAAATTAGTGAAATTTATTGTTAATGTTTTAGGAGAAGGCTAGCTATATGCCAGAATGGGAGATGGGGGGTAATCAAATGGCATCTTGACTTGGAGATGTTTGGTTTCAGGAAGGAGATAGAATTTATGAGCTTCTTAAAAGAGAGATCATAGGGTATCAAAGCAGTATGACTTGCATGGGACATGGAATCTCTAGATCAATAAGGAAAAATACCAGTGTATAGACACTGGAAACATCCTTGGCTTTGCTGGTGTTTTTCAAACTAAGCCTATTTCTTTGCCTATATTTTACTTGCTTAAGAGAGGAGGTTTTGGGTTTAGGGGGCCAGTTAAAGGAACAATGGAGAGGTCCCGTGGTCATGAGCCCACCAGAATAATAAAGGTGAGCAGGAAATGCTGAGTTTCTAGGACCTGATGGGACAGACCGTATCAATGGAACGTGTAACTGCTGATGTTTCTGCTATTCTAGCATTGAATACCTGGAAAACTATAAATTTTATGTTGTCTGTTGCTGGTTTTATTGAAAAATCTTGGAGTTCTGGGCTAAAACCCTAACACTCATAGAGATTTTAACTTTGTGGGACAGTGTTGAAGTATGGGTTTTCTGAAATTATTTCACTGTAGCTTTTAGAGGCCTAAATTAATGATGTAAAAACATGCCTAAATGTGGCAGCAAAATTAGAGAACAACACAGTTAGGCCCATAAATTCAAGTAGCTAAGTAAAGCAGCATCTCCAGCATCCCAAGAGCACCCATCACTTCCAAAGTAGGCTAGGGCACTGGGTAGGGAACAGACAAACGATGCATTTTTTTGTTGTCATCTCTCTATATGTCTATTCTAGTTCCAAGTTTTTACTTTTAAACCTCTTGAACTAGTAGCAAGTAGGTATGTCAGAAATGTCTCCTTAATAGAACAGCAATGAAATAACTCTGTCACATCAGTGCACAATCATGATTTTCTTAGCTGTACATTATACCTTCAAGCTGTTGAACTTCTTCCTTCTTCCTTTGTTCCTCCATTCTATTTATCAGACAGTTATTTAGCACCTACTATGTGCAAGGTATTGCGTCAAGGCTTGGTGGTAGATAGGTAGATGAAATACACATTCTTCCTCCAAAACTGAACATGGATGTTTTTCTTAAAAATATCTCACTTGTATTTTCCCTGAAGTAAGTCCTTTCTTCCTCCTAGTTGGAGAGCAGAGGAAAACATTGAAGGGACAGTGACTATAGAGTAGGGCTCTTCAATCAGCTAAACCTGGAAAAGAAAAAAAAACTGTAAATGTGTTCTGAACAGAAAAACTTGCACCCAAGTTCAGTGTCTCGGATGGATTGAGCCCCTTTTTGCTGACCCAAGTTGGATAAAGTGGAGTGAGTAATGAGTGAGAAGTCCACTATGACCCCAAGGTTGTGATCCTGGATGATTAGAAAGAAGGTGGCTCCTTCAACTGGCATAGAAATGTTAGAGGCAAGAGGTTTGGGGTGAAGATAATGAGTTCCATTTTAGATGTGCTGAGCTTGAGCTACCCATGGGATAGCCAGTTGGAGATGTCCGGAAGGTACTTGAAGCAGCGTTACTAGAGCTCAGAAAACAATTAATGGCTAGATACTTAGATCTTGGAATCATCTGCAGAGACCTCATATTTGAACCATGGAAACTGACTGAGACCACCAAGTGAGCATGTATACATTTGGGAAAGAGACAGGAATCCAGGATGGAGCCATGTGGGACACCCACAGTTAGTGGGCATGACCTGGATGAAGATCCAGCAAGGGAGACTGAGAAGGACTGGGCAGAGAGGTAAGAAAACCAGGAAAGAACATTGTCATTGAAACTGAGAGAAGAGAAGAAAGGAGGTGATCACCTGTGCGTACATGTACTTGTGTGCATACATGTATGGGTATATTTATATGTGCATGTCAGAAGGAAACCGGAGCCCCATTAGAGGCTCTGCTTAGGGGAAGGGAATGTTTCCATTTATATAGAGCCTGCTGTGTTTCAGACATTGTGCTAAATGCTTTATCAAAATGATCTCATCTAATGATCACAGCAACATATACCTTCTAGCTAGGTATTATTATCTCTTTTATACAGTTAAAGAAACTGGTGCAAACAGAGGTTAAATGACTTGTTCGGGTTAGTAAGTGCCTGAGGCTGGATTTGAACTCTGATGTCCCTGACTCCAGGCTTAGTCCTCTCTCTGCTGCAGCGCCATCTAGCTATGCTGGCAAGAAATCTGAACCCACCCTGAGGAGTCAGAGGACCCCAAGGATTTGGTGTTACATATCTCACTAATATTGTGACTGTGAGCCACTGAAATACTTTCTCCACTGTTTCCCTCTTCTCTAAAATCGTTATCATTACCTTGCTCAGTCACCACATTAGGTAACTGTGAATTTAAAATGAAAGCCTAAATCTGAAAGCTTTTTGGAAAAATGTATTCTAGTGGGTGCAAGGTAGGGAGATTGATGCTTTCATCGTGTTGCTTACATCAAGCTGACTTTGACCAAGTTTGAAAAGATTTTCTCAGCCCTGGTTGTGAATTAGCAGCATTTGGGGTTTTCATATTAGTTCACTCTCTTCCACATCTCCATCATTTATTAAACACCTAAGGATTTTCTTTTTTATTTCCTTACTCTTGGGTGAATTTTAAGACACTTTTCCCCAAACTGGCAGCCAATCTAGCATAGTAAATGTTCACCTCATTTTGAATGACCTCTCTCAGCTCAGATGGAGGGATCTTTGCCCCATATCAAAGAGAAGATGATCACAAGAGTTCCAATTTCCTCTCATTTCTTTAAGATGATGCCTCATCATCATTATTCGCAATCACAGAAGGAAAGAAAAGGCAAATGATCCATAATTTAATATTTGAAATAACAGATAGTGCCAGTCTGGGGGGAAGGGGGAAAAAAACAAGGATAAAGGAGTCCAGCTAGGCAAAACCTATGGTAATGAAAGAAATACAATGAAAGAAGCATTTCTCTGCTGTGTATTTTCTTAAGTGGGAACCTTTATCTGGCCAAGCTGCCAGGGCTGTGGTTAGAAATATGCTGGTTACTTTTGGAGACAAAAATGGAGGAAATAGACAGAAAGCAGTTGAAAAACTGTTAAAGATGAAGACAGTTTGATCCCTCTCAATTTAGAAATTTTACTTACTTTTTTTTAATCTCATAAAGATTCTAGATGTTGTATATATATTTTTTTGTTCAATGAATATATTTTTGTAGTTTCATCCAGCAAGACCATGCAAATATCATATTGGAGACTTTTGCTCCCTTGGTAAATACATGCATGATCTCTGCTCTCTGTCAATGTGGATAACCTCCCAGCGTGGGAACTCTTTCCACCAGTATAAATGGCAGTGCCTCTATTTGTCTTGATACATAAGCCTTTCCAGAATTGCTGCAGATACCAGGGGGTCGAGTGACTTAATCAGGTCATATAGCAACTCTTGGGGGGGGGAGTCTTTGAACTCAGGTCTTCATGACTTACAGCCCAGTAGTACCCTGTGCACTCTGTATCACCCACTGCCTCTCTTCCCTCCATGAACAATATAAAACAGGTTCCTGCCTAGAAAAAAGAAGATCACAGTTGTCTACTTTCTACCCTTTCTAGGTCTGTGGAATGCACGTCTTGTAGCTAGAAACAAGACCTCTCTGTGTCCCTTCAGGTGTTTATCAAAGTACATCCCACAGAGCAGGGAGGAGATAAACAGTTTTTGATTTGATTTGATTTTTATCTTAGTTCACCTCTGTCCAGTTTTCCAGTGTGACTGGGCTATCTCACAAACAATGGTGCTGGGCAGGGGGAGATGACTTTCCAGCTCCAGATCTGCAGATCTCTGGTATGCATTCCACTTTTTAGGTTGAGGCTGTCATATTGGGTCCACAAGTGTTTTTACTCCCTCTCTTTGGAGTGGAATTTGTGTGTGTGCTCAAAGTACACTTGGACATTTCTTTCTGCATTTCCATTCATAGAGCATTTATTCTTCAAGGGAGAATGAGTTGTCGCCCACATTTCTGTTAATTGCTTCAATTAATGTAACTCAGCATACACATGATTTGAAATGGAAATTAAAATGATGAACACAGTGTTGGGAAATGATTTCTTCTGCCTAAGATAAGCAAGGGTCAGCTAGTATATTGGAAGAGAAAGGTTTCTTTTGTTGTTCTTACATTCTTTTAGTTCCTTCAACATCTAAGACGATCCTTTTAAGGAAGTTATCTTTGAAAATATACAGTGAAACTGACAGTCTAGAGACGTACATAAACACAAGCTTCAATACCTCTCACATAGTTGTATCTGTGTGGTCAAAAAACCTTCTTTAGCCAGTAGGAAACTCTTCAGTTCTATGTATGGCGTGTGTATACATGCATATGTTGTTCATTTGTTTCAGTTGTGTCTGACTCTTTGTAACCCCATTTGGGGTTTTCGTGGCAAAAATACTGGAGTAGTTTGCCATTCCCTTCTCCAGCTAATTTTTACAGATATGGAAACTGAGGCAAACTGGGCTAAGTGTCCTGCCCAGGGTTGCATAGCTATTAAGTGTCTGAGGCTGGATTTGAAGTCAGGTTTTCCTGACTCCAGGCCCAGTGTATGTTGTATATTAATTGTGTATGTGTATACACACACACACACACACACACACCATCTACATATGTGTGTGTTTGTGTCTTAAATGTTTGGAGATTGTATCTTTCTCATTCTTTTTGGGAAAAAAAAGCAGATAACTAATTTATACAGATGCAAACTCTAATTGCCATAACAACCATAAAAATGTGAAAAATGCTCTCAGTAGAAGTGTTGGGAAGATTGAAAAAGGAAACCATCACTGTATTGAGAATCATTAACATTGACCAGAAAGCATTCGTATACAGGTATTTGTGTTGGTTTTGGTTCCCGTATCTTCATTGGAATTCTGAGATTATCTTACATTCTCATTAGGTCAGTCTCCTCAGCTTCCGTGAAAACCTTAAAGCTCTATGATTTAACAGTATGGTAGAGAAGAATGAGCCTGGGTTTCAGAGTCAAAAATATGAAATGGCATACTCGCCCTGGTATTGATTTATCATGAAACCCTTCAGCAAGTCATTTAACCTGTTTTAGACCTCAGTTTCCTCATCTGTAAAATAGAATGGTTGTATGAGATTGTCTCTGAAATTCCTTTCAGTTCTGTACTTTATCATCTTATAAAGATTCCTCAATGTCATAGTCTCAAAATAATCATAGTGGTGGATATTTTCATGTAGAAGCTTATTTAATCCCCACATTGTGTAAGGGAGGCACTCTAGGCAGTTTGATTTTCCTTTGTTAAATAGGGAGCCTGAGACCCAGAGAGGTTGGGTGAGTTAGTTGTCTGTGTTCATGGAGCTAGAAACTCAGAAAATAAAATGTACTCAAACTCGAAACTAAGTCAATCTCATGGTCAGTGTAAACCTGTGTTTCAGCATACCAAAATTAAATCAAGTGTACATCAGGGAACAACAATTAGCAAATATATTGAACTCAATAAACACTTATTAAGTACCTACTGTATGCTAGGCACTGGGAATACAAAGACTAAAACACCAAGTGTCTACCTATCTTGCACACACAGGCTGCATCCTTTCCATTAGAAAGTCAGTTTACAGTGGGTATTTGTGGAGACGTGTAAGGGGTGTGTATATATGTGTGTATGTGAAAGTAAATTCAAGGTGATTGGAGGAGGGAAAGAGCACCAACTGCCAGAGATATAAGGAAAGATTTTACCTAGAGGAGGTTATAGCTGAGCTGATTTTTGAAGGAAAGTAATTTTTTTTTTCACTTAGCTTCACCCTGGTTTTATTCATCAGGTGAGGAAGGAGTATCTCTGTAATACCGAGAGGCAGAAGATGAAATGTCAAATTTGAGGACAAGGTTGAAATGTCAAGTATCTGAAAGAGGAAATTTGAGCAAGAATGGGGGAGGCCTTTAGATACTGGGCCCAGGAGTTTGTAGAGGCAATAGGGAGCCACTAAAGATTTTAAAGTAGAAGAGCAGTGTTTGCTTGCTTTTTGTTCTCAGGGATAATGTTTTTGTTTGTTTACAACTATAGTATTTAGGTTTTGAGTTGAAAAGGAGCTTAAGGGTTATCTGGCCTAAACTCTCATTTTACCTGTCAGGAAATGGGAAGGTTAGAAAAGTTAAGGGATTTGGCAGATGTTATAGAGTTAGAGGTAGAGCTGGGATTTGAACCCAGAGATCAAACTGGAAATGCAATTCTCTTTGTGCTGCTTCTCAAATAAGGTCTGCTTTCTTTTTGAATTTTGAAAAAGAACATTCAACCAGAAAGTGATCATACACTTATCCTAAATACTTTTTACTTAATTTATTAAGGATATTAAATGAGGCCGAAGCTACTACCTGAATGCTTATTCTTCTTACTAGAAAGGTAAGTGGTTGCATGCTTTCTTATGAAGGGCGCAAGGAGGGAGAACATCCCAGGCATGATGGAAAGCCTGTGCAAATACCTGGAGAAAGGAGATGGAATAGCATTTGACTAAAAGGAAGGAGGCCTGTTTGCCTGTATTGTAGCGTTCATGTAGAGGAGTAGTATATAATAAGGCTACAAAGGTTGGTTGGAATCAATTTGGGAAGAGCTTTAAATACCAGACAGAAGAATTTATAGTTGATTCTTAAAGATAATAGATTTGATCCTTAAAGACAATAGGGAGCCATTTGAATTTAATACATAGGAGAGTGATGTGGCCAGACCTTTACTATAGTAAATGACTGTCAGTTGTGTGGAGCGGAGGTGACCTGCTGCCTGAACCAGCTTCAGATATAACTGGGGAATGTTTAACAAAATACATAAAATATGGATAATTTTAATTTGTGTTTTTCTAAGTCAGGATGTGACCAGCAGGGATTCATCTTTATTGGAGTAAATGACAGTGCTGAGAGGCTCGTGGCAGGGAGACAAGGAAGGTTTGAGCCAGGGTCAGTGCTGTGTGGGTGTAGAGACAAGTTGTGAAGATCTGGAAACTTCCTAGATATAGGTAATGAAAAAAGTGAGGATCTGAGAATAATACTAGGGTTATGGACTTGAGTGATTGCAAAGATGTTGATGCCCTCAACAGAAAGATGCAAGATGAGAAGAGAAGTGGGTTTGGGGGAGGAGCTACTATGTTCTATTTTGACCATGTGGTTTTAGATCCTTATGGGACATCAAGCTTGAAATGTCTAATAGGCAGTTGGTGCTATAGGACTAGAGATGAAGAGACTTGTTCAGTCATTTTTCAATTGTGTCTGATTCTTCCTGACCCCATTTGGGGTTTTCTTGGCAGAGATCCTAGAGTGGCTTGCCATTTCCTTCTCCAGCTCATTTTACAAATGAGAAACTGAGGCAAACAGGGTGAAGTGACTTGTCCAGGGTCACACAGCTAGGAAGTATCTGAGGTCAGATTTGAACTCAGGAAGGTGAGTCTTCCTGACTGCAAGCCCTGCCCTCTATCCACTGCAGTGCCACCTAGCTGCCCAAGAGAGAGACTAGTGTTGAATATCTAGATTTCTGAGATGAAACTAGAGGAAAGAAAGTGGGGGTAAGAACAGTAATCCTGTCTCTTGATTGACATCATTCTCCCTGTCATGGCCTCCTGGTCCTACTTCTTCCCAGCCATCCAAATAGACTGTCCTGTGCCTGGCGGTGAGGGCTTTAAATACTGTAAATACCTTAATTAAAAAAATAAATGGGGAATATTCTTATGACTTGGGCCAGAGTTTGTTGACACAAATGCTTGTCTTTTTAAAAAATATATGCATGAAGGAAAAAAAAATCACTCCTTTGACATTCAGGGGAAAAAGCAACCAAAAGGCTAATTAAATTGTTGTGAAACTATATTATCCTCTTTAGTTTTCCACTGCCAATTTTAAGGTAGGATTTGGGAATCAGAACCCCTCATTTCTCTTAATTTACCGAATTGAGTCCATTCCCAGGAATATTGAAAATGAAAAGCAAGACCAGATAAAATAACCTTTATCTCACAATTCTTTCTAAGGAGTCATGTTGAGATACTAATATAATGAATATTAATAGAATAGAAAATACAAAAATCTTTGGAAAGCCACCAGGTATTAGTTTGAAAGGAATACAAAAGGAATAAGGATCTCGAATGTAGTGAAAAGCAACTCCAACATACTGAGCAGTTCATAGCCCTTGGCTCTTACTTTTGATGTGAGTTATACTTCAACATGGATTTTATTATAGTGAATGTTGTTTGTGCTACTAGAGTTGAGGTTGTCAGTATTTCCATTATAGCTTTGGGTTGGGGTTTTTTGGGGGTGGAATTATAACTTAACTGTACATGTCACTCTTGGCAAGAAGTTTGCGGATACATCTTGAACCTATGTATATCTTCCATTTATTTTTTAAATCAAATTTTTAAAATCAAATACATTTTAAAAATCAAAAGTTGCTGTTTAAAGAATGTATATCTGATGGTCACCATCTTCGTCCTCAGGTAACACGATTCTTCTCCTTTCTCAGTAATCTTGGTGTGCCTGTCAGTAAAATATTCGGTGCTACCAGTTCACTAATGTCTTCTGAAAAGAATTCTTCTCAGAGGCATCAAAACACTTGTCTGAGTTTGTCCAATTAACATATTCCTAGAAAATAATTAGGCCTCCTCCCCCCCGCATTGGTTTGCTGTTAAATAAACATAGTTGTAATTTGAAATCCAGAGTGAAAATCTGGAGGAACGCTTAGCTAATTGTGGACACATCCTGGCATACCTCAAAGTACCACCTCCTGAGTCAGTCATGACCCTCATTATGCAGGTCCTTATTTGTTGGAGTTCTTACACTTCTACACCTCAGAGCCCCTGGAGCTTCTTCTGATTCCTTCTCAATTCCTATAGAGAATGTGTAGTAAGAATGATCCTTGTGCAAGACAGACAAAGAAGGCTCCTCCGTACAATGCCCTCTTCCTGGCATCTTCCATTGGCGGTTAACAATTACATAATGAACAATTTAGACTAGCAGTTTGAGGGCATAATTTAGCTAATTTAGTTCTATTTACACAAAACCTTCCAGAGGCAGGTATTTCCACTGGGAAAATGTTGCAGTGGGCTGTTGGCTGAAGGATATTTATGAAACTGCAGTGACCAATATGTTGATTATGATCTATTGGTGACACTGTTGTTGTTGATGTGCTTTTGGTCCTTGTATAGACTCTTATTCTATTGAGCCTCAGAGAAGAAGTGTGGTGGCCAGGACTCTGGGCTTAAAGAGGCAGGAGACTTGGTTGGGAACTCTGGCTTCCACGATAACTAGCTGTGAGAGACTTGGCAAATGACTTAATCTTACGCATTCAGATTTTTCATCTATAAAGTGGGAAGATGATAATGCCCATGTTCTATGTGACTCAGAGGAGCTGTATGGGCCAAGGCCTTTGTAAACCACAAAATGCTAGGTCAGCTCGAGGCCTTCCTGCATTGGCTGAGCTCTGCCAGCAGAGTTGTTCCTGAGAAGCAGTTCGAAGCAGCCTGTGGACATTCTTCACCTCTGCCATTGTGTACAGAGGGAACAGGACAGGTGGTAGACACAGGAGTCCCACACAAGATCTTCTCTTGAGTTGGGGTCACCTTTTCTTTGGATGTCATTTCTTTTTGAGTTTCCATTTTATTACTATATTTCCTGATTAGATTTTGTTTCTCATTATACTGTTCTCAAAGTGGTCAGCCTCATTCAGTAGACTGCACATGAGCTCCATCCCCACTCCTAGTTCTGTTCCTGGGTGTGTGTATCTCTTTGCCTTTGACATATAAAAAACATCAGAGACATCTGGGTCTCTTCCCCTCCCTCTCTGCCTCTCTCTAGTTGTTGCTTTTTTTAATTATTTTTTTTTTACC
Organism: Petaurus breviceps papuanus; assembly: GCF_028583685.1. NCBI lineage: Eukaryota > Metazoa > Chordata > Mammalia > Diprotodontia > Petauridae > Petaurus > Petaurus breviceps. The sequence continues at coordinate 8,005,195 of NW_027187307.1, read as the reverse complement.
TTTTGGGAATACTTGGTTAATTTGGAATCTACAATAAATTAATCTTCCCCCCCACCCAAAAAAAAAACAGAATTACTCACCAGGTAAAATCCCTCAACAAGGTGAAATCTTTAAAACAAAAGCTTTCTGCTGTGCCGGTTACCTATTCTCTCAGAAACTGGTAACTAAAATCTCTCTAGAGTTATGCTAGTACAAGTAGGCTGATTTAGGTTTTCTACCAGAATTCAGGCCTCTGCTATGTTTGTAGTTAGAGGCTTCAGAAAGATCAGGAAATTACAAGATTATTCCGACAGTAGTGACGACATTAACGAAATATTGAACTGCTTTTTGTGATGTGTGTCATTATGACTCAGTAAATAAATCTAACCAAAGGAGAACAAGATATACCAGAGACAGGGAGTGCATTTGTCTGTAGTGCTAAAGCAAAAATTCACAAACTATTTTTATTATTTTGGGAAAATGAATCATAAAGTGCTCTCTGGTTAATTTGCTCTCACTACCAAAGGCATTACCAATAATTAATAGGAAATGATGATTAAAATGCAGGATTTATGCTGATATGGGGGAAGAGGAAATTATGCATTTCAAACTGTAATGACCCAAAGTCAAAATTCTTAGTCTGGGCCCCCATACCCTAAAGAGTTCCATGAGTTTCAGGGGGTTTTGCTAACTTGAATGGGGAAAAACCACTACATTTTAATTTCAGTATAGCTTTGTAAATGTATTTTATTTCATACACTTAAAATATGATTTTGAAAAGGGGTCCATAGGTTTTACCAGAATGGCAGAGGGTTTCATGACACCCACAGAAAGGTTAAGAACCCCTGCTGTAAGATAAGTACATATTGTCGTCAGTAGCTTTCGCTCTGATGAAAGTAATTCAATGCTCCACTTTGGATTCTAACAGATCTTTCCAAAGTGCACTAATGACATCTGAGAATTGAAAATCTTGCCATGCTCTCATTGTTAAATGTTTCTGTCTTGTATGGGGTGACACACCATTATTGCAGTGGGATTCAAAGGGCTTTCAGCAATAAGAAGTAGAGTTCTGTCATTGTTGTCCACATCTTCCCCATTGTTAGTCATACATTGGCAGAAATAAGATGATGAAGAGTTTCAGGGCTGCCATTGGAAATCGTGGGAAGAATGGAATGGGTTGTTTTCTTAGGGGCCCTGCATCAGGAGCACTGAGTAATTATCTTGGATTTGGAGTGGAGGGAAGAGAAAGCCCTTCTCTCAGAAATGTCTGCTTGCTTATCTCCAAAGCTAATTTTAGATTCTGGCTTGCGTTTTGCCCTTCTTGCAGACTGATGCCAGTTCAGACTCCCAGACTCTGCAGTGAGGCCCACTCTGGCTGACATTTTTCTCTTTGAAATGTTTACTTTGCCCAAGAGCCAGGTGTTCTGCCTCGCTTTCTGTACAATGACCTTCTTGGGAGCATCTAGAATTAGAGATTGAGAAAACTTGTGTAGGGTGTGCCTTTTTTAATCAGGGATCTTTTTCATCTTAATGGCATGCCTATGGTTGCATATATTTTTAAATCTTTCAGGATTTCCCATATACCCAAAACTATGGTTGGAACTTGGATTGATTCAGATGAAGCTTAAGTCCCCTTATGCCCTATCGTGGGACCCGTTGTGGGTGTTTTGAGAATCCTAGCATACGTGGAAGAGCTGGGCTTGAGATTTCCTTTTCTGATCATATCTTTTAAAAATCTACCTTGGTTGATGAGTTTTCTCTTTGTTGCATTAGTCTCTTTATGTAACTCACCCTTTATTCTCCTCATTGGAATTGTATCCCTTTGTGTCTTCAGAATTTGTTTCCAGTTGCTCACCCCTCTTTATTCAATACAACTTTAGTTTCTGGGACTTTGCTTAAACTTTCGCTAAATAGTTTGAAATCGTTTCCCCCACAAATCTCCCTTGCATGTCAGATTATGCCAACTTTCCTCTTCTCTATCACAAATTCTGGCATGGCGTGCACACCTCCTCACTAGCTTCCCATCATTGTATTTCTCACTGGTGAATATCAGATCTGGAATAGAATCACCCCTTGTTGGTTCTTCTGTCTTTTGGTAGACAATTCCTCGTATCTCAGGTCTTTATTGAGAACCTATTATTAAAATTTTAAAAAAATCACTTCATGTCAGTCACATTGATTCCACTAGTTAGTGATGCCTCTTCCCACCCTGAATTATCACCTAGCATTTCATTTCTATATCTCCTATGTACTTTTCTTTAATTTTATTTACCAGTATTCTGTTTGTTTGTTGTCTACTGATTAGACTTTGAGCACTAGAAGGACCAGAATGACGATTTATGGGATCATAAGTTTTAAAACCAGCTGTTATCTTAGAGAATATTTCAAAACTTTGCAGGAGAGGAAACTGAGGCCCAGAGGGATGAAGAAACTTGGCCAAGGCTACCCAGGCAGTAGTGGGTCTTCAGATAGCCAATTCAGTGTACTTCCTCCTATATTAGTGTACTTGTGACAGATGTGTTATGGGAGGAGAAGCAAGGAAAAGGACATTCCAGTCATAAAGAGCAGTGTAAAAAAGGGACAGAAAGTACCTGCTGTGCATCGGGAGTGGTGAATACTTCATTTTAGCTGAAATATTGAGTTAGTATAAGAAAAGACAAGTGTGCGAAGAGAGGGAGGGGGTGTGATTTTAGAGGCCTGTCCTTCAGTGGCTCTCTCTTGCTCTTACTTCTTGAATAAAGCATAAATACCATTTGTTTGACCCTTTAAAGTATTTCACAGACTGGCTTCAAGAGACTCTTCCAAACTCATTTCCTATTATTCCCTATCATGTACTCTCCATTCTATACTTCACAGAGTTCTTTCCACATAGTAGACAGTTAATGTTTGTTAAGGTTGAAACTGTCATCCAATTCAGTGCATCCTCTGCTAGGCAATGCCAATAACAAGGCACCATGGAGAACAAAACCAGCATGGTACCTCTACTCAAGATACTCACAGTGCAGGTGGGGTTGCAGCATGAAAAGAAACTGAAATGACAATAAAAGAGTGAAATTGCAATACAATAAAAAAGCATGTCCTACAAAAGGGCATGGTAATTTACTAAGGGATTGGCATAGCCATGTTGGGTTGGAATGATTTGGGAAGTTAAATGCTTAGAAATGATTCACAAAAACAATGTGTCAAATAAAGTTCTGATATCCACATCAGAACTGCATATCATAGAGAATTGTTATATGTTCTCAGGAAATCATACCAACATCTGAGAACAAGATCCATTTTCCAGCCCCTCTGTGCTATCAAGAACCATATAAAAAGTTGCTCCAAATCAAGAATTAATCAGAGAAATTAGAAAGACTTGTTTGAACTGATGAAGAACGAAATGAGGAGAGGCAGACCATTTATGTGATGAAGGCGAGCAAGTGTGAGACTTCAGAACTGTCATCAGGGAATTGATTCCACAATGTTGAAAATGAGTTGACTTTCTCATCTTTGGAGTGGAGAAGAGATAAGCCACACATTGGATGAAGAAAAAATATTAATACCATACTTCATATGTTATGATTGCCAAGAACAATTTTATTAAATCTAACATTAATCAAATATCTGAGCATTTCTAACATAGAGGGGGAAATCTCCAAACTGGGCAATTACAACATCCCCAATCTTTCTCCATACATTTTTCCCTTGACTGCCACAGAGATTTTCGTTAAGCACAGATATGAACGTGCCCTCTATTTCAGTTCCTGGGCAAGTCGCTTAACCTCTGTGTGCCTCAGTTTCCTCAGCGATAAAATGGATAATGGATAATCATAATAATTCCTATTTCACAGGGTAGTTGTGAAGATGAGATGAAACTGTGAAGTGCTTAGTACAGTGCCTGGCACCTAGCAGGTACTATTTCAATGCTTATTCCCTCCCAACCTTCTCTCCCCTCTCTCAACTATACTATCCAGCTCAAGTGGCCTTCTTACTGTCAGAAAATATGACTCTTGTTTTAAACCTTCTCACTGCAAGTCAGTCTGCTGTATTCAATGAGATCGTGTATGTCACAATATGTATCTCCCTTCTAAGTCCATTTGCACACACTGGCCTCCATGCCTGGAATGAACTCTCTCATCACTTTCATCTCTTAGAATCCATAATCTTTAGGAGTCTCACCACAAATGCTACCTTCTGCATGATGCCTCTTCCTCTTCTTAATTGACATTTATTTGGTATATATTTCACGTATACTCACATTTATGGTGTTTTCCCCAGTAGAATGTGAGCTTCTTGAAAGACAGTGACTCTTTTGTCTTTTTTTCTTCCTTCCTTCCTTCCTTCCTTCCTTCCTTCCTTCCTTCCTTCCTTCCTTCCTTCCTTCCTTCCTTCCTTCCTTCCTTCCTTCCTTCCTTCCTTTTCTCTCTCTCTCTCTCTCTCTCTCTCTCTCTCTCTCTCTCTCTCTCTCTCTCCCCACACACACACACTAGGGTCATTTCTACTTCTTTCTGTAAGTCCCCACAGTTAGAGTCTAAGGATGGTGGCATTAATTGTTCTTAATGTCAAGCATACTTTACTATTGACATTTTTAATGCTCTTCCATTTTTGTCTCTTTGTGACTCTTACTCCTCTTCAGATAATATTGCTTCTCATTATGAATTGTCTGGAAATAGATCTTATGAGACTCTTGCATCCACATACCCTTATTATTGCTCTGGGAGTGTTGAATTGATTATAGTTCTCTGAGGAATAGATGTGGGGAGGGGAGAAGGGAAGGGAAGGGGATTGGGTTAAAAACACTTGAGGGGCAAAGCATCTTCTAGGCATGGTCTCTGGAGGTCCCATTTGGAGGGTGGGGCAGCAGCAATAAGGTGGAATGTGACTGGGTTGTAGATATAAAGTCATGGGGACAGCTAGGTAGCTCAGTGGGTAGAGTGGCTTGACCTGGAGTCAGGAAGACTTGAGTCCAAATGTGACCTCTGTGACTCTGGGCAAATCATTTAACCTCTTGTTTGCCTCAGTTTCCTCATTTGTAAAATGGGGATAATAATAGCACCTGACCCCCAGGGCTTTTGTGAGGATCAGATGAGATAGTATTTGTCAATAGCTTAGATTCCTGCCTAGTACAAAGTGCGTGCCATCTAAAGGGAGCTGCTGGTGCAGGCAGACTTCATGTTCTTGCGCTTCACAGATATTTTGGGTTGGTTTGGTTTTTTTACAAACTGGGGCTTTGGGGCAGCATTTTTCCCACAGCATGTGTTCATATCATGACCCTGTGTCACATTTTGGTAAATCTTAAACTTTTTCATTATTATTATAACTGTTCTGGTGATCTGTGATGTTACCGTTGCAATCCTTTTGGGGCACCATGCCTATATAAGACAGTGAACTTAATCTATCAGTGCTGTGTATTCTCACTGCTCCATCACTGCTGTCCTCCCTTCTTTTTCCCTCTCCTTGCATCTCCTTGTTCCCTGAGAGAGAACAATATTGAAATTAGGCCAATTAATAGCCATATAGTGGCCTGTAAGTATTCAAGAAAAAGGAAGAGTCGCACATCTCTCACTTTAAATCAAAAGCTAGAAAACATTAACTTAGTGAGGAAGGCGTGTTGAAAAGCAAGATGAAAGCTAGGCCATCATCCTGATAAGTCAGCAGCCATCAACATCAAGGCAAGACCCTCTGCTAGCAAAAAGATGACACCTTGCTGAGAGCTCAGATGATGCTTAGCATTTCTTAGCAATAGAGTGCTTTGCATTAAGGTATATATATTATATTTTTAGACAGGATACTGCTGTACACTTAATAGGACTACAGTGTAGTGTAAATACAACTTTTATATGCACTAGGAAACCCCCAAATTGGTGTGACTCGCTCACAGTAGTCTGCAACCAAACCTCCATTCTGTCTGGAGTATGCTTATAGGAGCTGGAGCAGGACAGGGAGGAGAAAAAGCACCATCATGGCAGGTGGTGGGAGCCCAGAGCAGTGAGGCAGAGTCAGTGGGAGGAACCTCAGTGCTTGTTGATCATCAGGGACGGGATAAACAAGACTCTCTTGCTCCCTGGGGTGAGGTGGGGGGGTAAGAGGGGAGGTAGAGGAGGAGGAGCAATGAAAACAGGCCCAAGAGCCACGCATTGCCCCCCTTGATTAAGAGGAGTGATTGAGGTCTTATCTCTGCAGCACCCTCTTTAGTAGTCACTCTCCTCAGTCTATGGCCAGAAAGAAGATCGTAGGATCTGAGATGGACCCCGAGCCTCCCTTTCTGTCCCTTGAGGATCTCTTTAGGTTAGCAGTATTACATGATATCTGTGTATACGGATTCAGAGGAGAACTTTCTAGGCCTTTTTTTGGTCGATTAGTTATGCCTGACTCTTTGTGACCCTATTTGGGGTTTTCTTGGCAAAGATACTGGAGTGGTTTGTCATTTCCTTCTCCAGCTCATTTGACAGATGAGGAAATAGGCAAAGAAGGTGAAGTGACTTACCCAGGGTCACATAGCAAAAATGTCTGAGGCCACATTTGAACTCAGATCCTCCTGACTTCAGGCCAAGTGCTCTATCCACTCTACCATTTAGCTGTCTCTTCTAGCATTTGTCATTATTAATTAATTTGTCAAAAGTCACTCAATGACAGAAAAGTGTTATTTTCTTTTAAAATAATTTAAGTAGACAATTGGAAAGAAGCTGTGAATAAGCTACTTCCAGGCCCATTAGATTGTGATAGTGAGTCTTAGGCCACTTTTTCCCCTTTCATTTGATGACTACTCATTCCTTTTATGCTTCAGGAATCCCCAGATATTCCTGTAATTCCCATTTCCTTTTCAATGCCCATGACTTTAAGTGGATGACAGACAAGCAAGACCATCTGTCTGTTTACATCTTCTACTATCCAGTTAGTGTGCCCTAGTTTTCAGGTCTTTCTGACCTCTTGATTCTTCTCCTCCTTTCTTGGGTCCTCCCAATACACAGGGTGGTCAAAGGGCTGCTTAGTTGTGAAAGAATATGATTTTTAAGAAAAAAAAGCAAGTTCTTCCCTGAGACTAAAGGCTAGCAAACCATATCCAAGGAAACACTGGCTGATGACAGACTGATTAAAAAAATCCCCAGTATTTCCTGGTAGAAGGTTTAATACCAGCTGAGTAAGAAATGGAGGATAAATGCAAAATGATATTGCCGAAGTGTGATAGATAGAAATGGTCATGTTCTGCTGCTCCCACTGGTTGGTTCTGGGTGCCACCTTTTACATTTCCCTTGTGTTGTAGCATATATTGTTATAGTAATGTGTGAGGAAGCATAATCAGCTAGTATGTCGTAGGGTCTCTACTTTTGTTCCAAAACAACTGTTGCTGATAAAATCTCACTGATGAAGAACCAAGATGGGATTTCTGATGACTAGACCATTCTTCCACGTAGTATTTCCTGACTTTAGCAGCCTTGTTTCATGTTTGAACACAGTTGTTAATTCTATGTGTTTGCCACCTGACTGTAACCATTTTTTTCAAACTACCATTGAAGAAATGAATTTAAAAATTTTTCTTTGTACAAATCAAATCATTTGCTTTGATTTTTCCCTCTTAACACCCCCCCCCACTAATATATATCAACTAGCCAATTTCAGCCATTTTTTATGAATTGACTCTGGCCCTGTGTGGTGTGTTGTATTAACTCAGTTAGCTCAGTTGTTCATAAAGTGGCAGGAAGGGGCACCTCTGTGGGAGGTTCCTGTGGAAAAAGAGGCACCTTCCTTCAGAGAGAGACTGGACTAGACATCCTCTGTTTGTATTCTGATCACTTCTCTTTAAACTGTGAATGGAACATTTTGTGGGTTATGCAGCTAAGCATGTTGGAAAACAGTAGAATTAATGTTTGGCATGGAGGAAAGAATGACAGCTATAAATACTTGAACAGAGGTCAACCCTGTAGCAAGCTACAGCCATGGGGTCATGAAGAGCCAAGCATATCTTCATAGAGCTAACTCAGGTCTTGAGTGGTCCCCAGGCAAAATGTCATCAAAACATTAACCAGATAATTTAAACTATGTGATGCTTACTCTGCCTTTGCATCTCCAAGGAAATTGTCTACAATTTAATAAACGTTAAGCCTCTACTGTTTTCAAAACTCTGGGCTAAGAATACAAACATTAAAAAATCAGAGTTCTGGATCTCCAAAGATCCTGAAATCAAGAAATAGGAGTTAGGCATAGAGTCAAACAATTATAATACAACTTAGATTGTTTCAATTTATTGTTATCCTTTGATTTTACTTTACCTAAGACCTTTCCTACCATTATCCCTTCCCTTTTCCCCTCCCACAGAACTATCAGATATGACAAAGATTATTTTTAAAGGAAAAGAAGGGGGGGCGGCTAGGTGGTACAGTGAGTAGAGTGCCTGCCCCAGAGTCAGGAGGACCTGAGTTTGGATCCAGCCCCAGACACTTAACATGCACATAAAAAAAAACCTAGCTGTGTGACCTTGGGCAAGTTGCTTAACCCCAATTGCCCTCCAAAAAACAAAAAAAAAAGGGGGGGGGAATATAAATAAAGCTGATCAGCTTATCAAAAAAAAAAATAGACATTATATGCAGTATTCCGTGCCTTTGGGTCTCCCTTATCTACCAAGGAGTAGAGGCAGAGAGGGGAAGGTTATTAAATTAAACATATATATTTTGATACTTGCTTTCTTTGGTAATTTAATACACTTTAGGTTATACATTTAAAAACATTTACTGGATGACATTCAAAGGGGTGCATGATTTTTTAGAAAGTTGAGAACCCCTAATCTAGAGGGAGTGGGGATGAATCTGAACTGAGCAGTGAAGGAAAGGCTGGAGAAAGTGGAAGGAGTCCATGGCAGATTTAGCAGATGGCTAGTTTGAAGCATCAGAATGTGCAGCATATGGGGCGGCTAGGTGGTGCAGTGAGTAGAGTGCCGGCCCTGGAGTCCGGAGGACCTGAGCTCAGACACTTAACACAAGAACTAGCCATGTGACCTTGGGCAAGTCACTTAACCTCAATGCCCTCCAAAAAGACTGTGGAGCATATGCAATGGAGTAGTAGGAAACAAGGTTGAACAGCTAAGTTGTAGTCATATTATGGAAAGCCTTGAATCCCAGGTTAAAAGAGGTGGTATAATATTGAGTAGATAAGTTTTTGAGAAGAGTAGCCATGTCATTGGCATATACATGTCATCTATTAAGAAAACACTGTTGGCATCAGAGTGGTCATTGGATTAGAGAGGGCAGATGATGGGCAGAAGCAAAATGTCAACCCACCCACAAGCACCATCACCTCTCTCAACATGAGTGCTCTCTGTTTTTGCAAAAAGACTTCTGGGACTCAGAACTGTTCCAGTCCTATGTCTCTATCCTCCAGTGCCGTTTCCTTGTTTTCCTGCTTTTGTTGCTTGCATCACTATTCTTTCATCATCCCTTTCTCATAATTTTAATATCATGTTAGATTATCCTCTCAACACAGTACCCAACCTCAGAATGGCCATTAAATTTTTTTGAAATTCTTGTGAAATTTTTCCCAAACCTCTCCCCTCTTTTCTGATGCCACTGTAACCACCCAGGTTTAGTCTTTATTTCCTCTCAATGGTTTAGTAATATATCTCCCAGCTCCAGGCTCTCTCCTCCAAATCACTGCTTCATCAGTCCTTCAAATGCACATCTTTGAGCCTCTCACTTTCAGTCCTAGCATTATCTGCTAAGAAGGCTGAGGAACTGGCCAGCAGTAACTGTTTGAATGTGAAGGATTCTTCATAAATGAGGGGCTTATGTATTTGTAAAGAATCCTGCTTTTTCTCATTTATCACCACAAATATCTAGTGGAGTTCACAAGTCACATTTCATATATTCCTGAAGCAAATGTTCCACGAGAACAGTATTGGAAATTGTGTTGCTATCATAAAGTCCCAGCATATGGATGTTTCTGTGTTCTTGTCATTTTATCTAATCTAATATATGCTATGAACAGTACTTGAAAAATTGTTTTAGAAATTGTCATATGTCCTGAAAAAGAGTACAAGTTGAACAATTTCCCCCTGCCTTATGAGCATAGCTTAAGTGTGAAGAAAGCAATTTTCAATTTAGGTGACTATCTTGAGGGATGTGAAAAGTCAGTCTGAAATCCAGCTTTACTGGAAGCTTTGTGATGTGATTTCCAGGGAGAGGGCCAATTGAGATGGCATTTTTACCTAATAGCCATGTTGCTTGGGAACTGTGCAGATGACCATGAGCAGTCTCTTAGACTTCATATTCTCTGAAGGCCCAAATACGTGGATATCCTCTCTTTGTAGAAACTTCTTTCCAGAGTGCATTTACTATTAAGAAATTGGAAATCATATCTTAGTGGAATTTACCAAAAATTAATTGGGTATCAGGCACAGTGATGGCTTCTGGGGACCCCGAAGCAGAAGTGAAACCCTCTTGTTCTTATTTAAGGACCTTGCAGCCTCCCCCATATGTGAGATAAATGGGCATCTGCATGCTTACGAAGACTGTGTAATGCATAGTCTTGTTGTTACCAGCTGCTTTTTCCAGCCATCTGCATTGGTTTTTGTGCATACTGGGATTGCCATGCCTTGGAAAGCAGGACACTGAACTGTAGGTAATGTTCCTCTCTCCTTTGCCTGAGTTGGGGTTGAGGGGGGCGCGTTTTGTTCCAGTGGAGCAAGTGAAGTGTTTGAATTCAGGTAACATTTATTAAACATCTAATGTTTACAGAGCTGCCTGTAGCTGGCAATCTTAGCCCCTGCCCTCCCACAGTTCACTGTCTGACTATAACACAAACCGGGGGGAGAGCGGGGACTGGAAGGAGGAGGGATCCTCTGGCTCCTGGGCTGGCAGCTTTGGGCATGGCTGCCTCTGCTGCTGCCTCCCCCCATTCATGGGGACACAGTGTTTGGAGAGAAGGAAAAGGTGGCCCCCAGGAGGGCCTTTCTCTTAACATGCTGCCCATCCTAGAGGCAGCGAAGAAGAAAAGAGTCATCGAAAATTGCCTTTGCTCTTTCCTTCCCGTTTGGTTTGTAAAACGTTCGTTGACATCTTTGTTTTACCATCATCTTCCTTTCTAAATGTGTCGCCAGCCCTGGAACAAAGAATGAAAAAAGGCATTTCAGCCAAACTCAGGCCCATTCGGCCAGAGCCTACTTAACAAGCTGCCTGGCATTTGATCTTGGCTTTTAACCACTCTCACAATAGGTGGAGCCGTAACTCTGCCTGCCTGCCTGCCTGCCATGGAAACAGGAGCCTGCAAAGTGCCATCTGACCAATGGAATCAAACACATAAACACACACACATACACACGGAGACACACAGACACACACAGATGCACACACTCACCCAGACACACTCACACTCATACACACACAGATGTACTCACACTCACACACGGATAAACACACAGACACACAGAGACACACACTTACACAGAGACACACACACTCATACACACATACCCACAGACACACACACAGAGACACACACACTCACACTCATACACACACATACACACACCTGTTACTGGGGGGAAAAGCTGGTGAGCCCTGCTTTTAGGAAATAGAGCCTCACTTCCAAAGTCCTTTCAGGAGACTGCAGCCCCTGTCTGGTGCCAGCAGAATGTCTCAGCTGGCTTTGACATTGGGCTCTGCAGCTGGAATGTCACTGTGCTGGGGCCTGAGTGGCAAATGCCATTTTTTGTTATGTTGATGTGCGCCTGCATGTAGATTAATTGCTGTATTTGTATTAAAGTGCTGCCTGTGGGGAGGGAAACCCAACGTCCCTCCCTCCTCACTTGGGTCATTTCTGCTGGTCATACTCAGTGAGCTAGGTGTCAGGTGCCTCTGATTAGTTGAGCCGGATGCCACAGGCTCTGTTTAGTCCCTTTAGAGCATTTGACAATACTGCAAAGATTAGTGCCAGTTAAACTACAAATATTGTTTGCAGACTGAAAGGTATGCTTAGAGGTAGTTACTTTCTCGGTCTGTAATGCAGATGTAAATTACCTGTCAGCGCATCCTCTGGGCTGTTTATTTGTGTGTAGTCATCCTTCACAGGTGTGTTCAGAAAATGCTGTAAAATCGAGTGTGTTCTGTGCCTGGCCATAAGTTATCTGGGCCCCAGGGCCTTTGGAAGGACTTAGCTCAGACAAGTTAACTGCTCGCTTTCTCAGAAGCCTCTTCCATTCGACATCACAGAACTCGATTTCTTTGTATGCCAGAGTGCTAGGATCCCCAGAATCTGTGATACTAGCGCTGACGCCCTTTAGCCCTGGCCCTGCATGATTAGCTCATCTTCTTTCTTCCTCCTGTCTAGGAAGTTTGGCTAAAATTGTCAGTGGCAGAACAAACCAGAACCCAAAGCCAAAGCTAGCCCTCAACCCCAAACCAGAAATGAAGGAACCAATGAGAGTTTATTGAGTTCTCTCTTCTCGCACAGGCAGACTCTCCAAAGGAACAAAGGGCAAAGCTTCTATACCAGAAGGTGAATTGGGTGTGGGGAACCTCAGGATTGCATAGGGATTGCTGCTGGAGGCTCACAGGCTAGAAGTAGGGGATGTGTTTCCCTTGACTGGACCGAGCCTGTTGCCACAGCTAGTAACAGGAAGGAAAGCCTCCCCTCCCCCACTCTCCCCAAGAGGTAGCACCATACTGGCTATTTCAGCAGGAAGGAAGCTCTCTGACAGGGTGGGAGTTACAGTATAAAGAAGCCCAGGGGCAGAATAGAGGAATCACAGACACCCACAGAAGGAAGGAAGGAAGGAAGGAAACAAGCAGTTTGATAGCACCTACTATGTGCCAGACACTTTAAAATATTATCTCATATGATCCTCACAACAGCCTCTTGAGGTAGGGACTGGGATTATCTCTATTTTACAGCTGAGGCAACTGACATTAGGTGACTTGTCCAGGGTCCCACAGCTATTAAGTATCTGAGATTGGATTTAAACTCATGTCTTCCTGACTCCAGTCCCAGCATTCTTTCCACTGCCCTTTTAATCTCCTACTTTTCTCCCCTAGATCTTATACTATGTCTTCTCTCCAACATACTTCTTTCTGTAGAAATGCCTTTTCCCAGTCATTAGTCTATCAGTAGCTAATTTGCCTGATTGAAGGAAAAGGTCTGCACCTCCTTCTTGTGGCAAGAAACAACAAAATTCTGAATGGCGGTGAGTTCAGGGGGTGCTTCCAAAGCTGGCCCTGTTCCCTCCTTCTGAGCTGCCATGCCCACTCCCCTTCTCAGTCATGATCTCATTCTGCTCTTCTGTCTAGCCCCCAGCCCTTTTTGTCCCTTTGTAAGAAAATGAAATTCTCCAAATGACAACAGGATGGAGATTAGAAAGAGGTCCATGGAGGGACTTGTGGGCATGAGGTTATGGGGGCCTGTACCAGGGTAGTTGACAGTAAG
>NW_027187307.1:7774216-7991814 GCF_028583685.1 Petaurus breviceps papuanus | reverse complement strand
TGTCGTCCTCAATTCCGCACTCTCTTTTGCACCATCAGAAATGCCAACGAGGTAGATTTAGAGAAATATAGAAAGATTTGTGTGGATTCAGGCAGTGAAGCGAGTAGATCCATGAGAATGATTATGAAAAACATTTAAGGGAAATACTCAGAAGTGATGAAAGAGAGATTCCAAAAGAAACAGAAAATCGTGAGAGCTTCAGAGCTAACACTTGAGCCACCTGTATACTTTTTAAAAGAGCCAAGCCGTAGACGATGAGATTCAGGTTTCATATAGGATCCTCATTGTCTGCTCTTTGTATGTGTAAACGTTAATGTTTCTTTGTGTTCATGTTTTCTTCCAAATTCCGAATAAGAAAAAAATTAAAAATTAGAAAAAGAAAGAAAGAAGGAAAATACAGAGTCTATGTTTCTTAATGGAGATGCTGAAAATAGCCGCCATAATTGTAAAATCTGGACCAGTTGCTGTCCAGCTCCTCCTCCTTCCCTGGTTCCCTGGTTGTAAAGCTTCCTTAACCCCTTGGCTGCCACCTCATGGCTTTGTCCAATGAATTTACTTTTGAAGTGTGTAAAGTATGTCTAAAGCTTCCTTTAAAAGAGACCAGCTCTAATATGAATTCAGGGTGTCACTGTTCTGTTTGTGATGCATTTTGCAAGCTTTCAAGTGTTGTAGAAACAAATACCTGTCGTTCTGATTTGAGATGTGCGATGCGAGATCGTTGCCCTTTTTAAAGGGCACTCCCATTCATTAAGAGTTTGTTTGGGCTATCGTCATAATAATTGTTATAGCTGATTTTTTACAAGGCTCTAGCATTTGCCAATGCCAAGTGTTTTTCCATACATTATATTATCAGAACCCTCTAATGACTCTGTGAATTGGGTTCTTTTAACCAAGGCACAAGATTTCATTGTTGTCAATAACTCCAAGGAGGAGGAGACCCCAACAATACAGATCATCAGCTTATTGCTAACTTTGAATTTTCCAAAGAGTTGATTGACGTACTGGATAGGGAAGTGACTTCCCCAAGGCCACAAGTTTATAGTGAAGAAACTGAGGCTCAGATGTGAACTAACTTGTGTCCATTAGCAAGTAATACCTGTCAGACTCAGGATTCAGACTTAGATCTTATCTAACTCCCATGTCCAGTGGACCACTCTATTAACTGGACTATGCTGCCTGTCTCTTCATGACTGCCCATCCCCTTTCCTGTGATCTAGTTGTATCCTTCTCTTCTCTCCTACTTGCCTTGCCTTTCTGCAACAATTCAGTCTTGGCACTCCTTCAGATGGTATTGGTGTCTCTTTTGGAGGGGGTGCGTATAGTGTTGTGCCTGGTCCTCATCTGGGGCAGTATCTGGAACAAAGACTTTACTTGTTACACTCTCATCCCAGCCATTGTTTTGTTTCATTTTGACAAGAATAGTTTTGAGAGTTTTTTATTCAGTCACTGAAATATGTAATTATGCTAGCACTTAAGTGTTTTCTGTATTATGCAGATTGCTTCTGATAATATACTAGAAATTTAGTATTTCTAACTAAAGGGTAGTGTCTTAATACGTCATTCTGAGAGATGAAATGGAAAAAAAAGCTTCTAAGCCATATTTTTAGAAAATGAATCATCGTTTAAATCCATTTGCAGTGCCCCTCTCTCCTCCTCCTTGTTTGCCAGTATAGTTAATAATGTAGATGTGTCCGGCTTTAAGTAAGCAGTATATGCAAAACCCTGAGTTTGGAACATAGAGAAATTAGGAGTGATTATTCACATCACAAAAGGAAGAAGCCCCAAATCCTTTAAGTCGTAAGTTCCTCTCCTATATTTAAGATGTTACTTGATTTGAATAAAGTCATTTTAATATTTTTTCATTTATGTCATGAATCTGTAATGCCTACTATGGACAGCATAAGCTTTTAGGTAAAGTAGAGAATGCAGAGGTTAATCAGATAGCACTCTTGCCAGAATGGGATTTAGAATATGTGAGAGAGAAACATATATGAGTGAATATTTGTGCAAGGTGGCTGGTAGAGAGCTAGGTGCTATCTATTTTGAAATGTATAGAAAACTTACATCCAGTTAGCTGGCTTAATGGGGGAGGTGGTATTTGGGCTAGACTTTGAACGATGGGTAGGAATTGGACAGAGCAGAGCTAGGAGATGGGGCACAGCACCCAGAGGGAAAAGCATTAGCAAAGTCATAGAGGTAGAAACGAGCAAGGTGACTTTGGCTACCAAGTAATGCCCTTTGATTGACATGTTGTACATGACAAAGAATACTGAAAAAGTAGGTCAGGGCAAATGATGGGAGTTTGGATTTTATATGTTAACTCAGAAGGCCACTGGAAGTTTTGGAATGAGGAAGTGAAAGGTTGTAATCATGGTTGTCTTTTCCCAATCTCTCAGTGGTGTAAAGCACAGATTGGAAGAGGGAGAAAGTGGAGAAAATGATAGAATCTGGGATAAACTACAGTAACTCAGGTGAGAGATGATGAGATTCCAAACTAGAGGGAAAGTCTTCAGTAGAAATGGTGAAGAGGCATATCCCAAAGGAGCAAGAGATAGGACTTGAAAAGTGGTAAGGATGGGCTGAGTGGGCAAAAGGAGAGAAAAGCAATGCCATTAACAGAAATAGCGGGGATTCTGTGTTTACTTTTGCTTGTGACATATTGGAGTTGGTGAGACATCCAAATGGAATTGTCTAGCAGGTCATAGGAAAGAAGGGACTGGAATTTGGGAGAGCTGTCAGAGATGGCACAAAGACTTGGGCCTTCTCTGGATAGAGATAAGAACGCTGAAGCTAGGGGAGTAGATGGGGTTGGCAAGGGAAGAGAGGGTGACAGAAGAAAAGAGGGTCAAGTAACAGAATTTTGGGGGGGTGGAATTGAAGTTAAGTGGCTTGCCCAGGGTCACACAGCTAGTTAAATGTCTGAGTCTGGATTTGAACTCAGGTCCCCCTGACTCCAGGGCTAGTGTTCTATCCACTGTACTATCTAGCTGCCACCCAAGTACGGAACTTAAAGAAGCTATCATTCTCTATTTTTGTTCCCATTCATAATTAAGCTCTTTGGAAAACTCATCCATCTACCCTTCATGGTTCTAGCTCATCACCTGTCACTCACGATTTGACTTTTGACCATACTGCTGTACCAAAATTTCTCTTAGATTACCAGTGATCTTGATTGCTGAAGACAGCGCTCTTTTTCTCCCTGGCATTTATTTATATCCCTTGACTTTGTTGATCACCATCTTCTCTGTTATCCTCCTCCCTTGGTTCCTGTGACAATGCTTTTGCCCAATCCTCCTACTATTTCTTGGTCTCCTTTGTTAGGTAATCACCTATCTCCAATACCCAAAGTATGGGGATCCCAAAGTTCTGCAGAAGCCCTTTTCTCTATATATACTCTTTAGTGATCTCAACTACTTCAGAGGGTTCCATTATAATCCCTATGCAGATTACTGCCAAATCTATCACACCCTAATCTCTCTCCTAAACTGTAGTCCCACATCACTAGCTACCTGCTGGAGACTTGGATATCTAGATGTTTCATCGGCATCTCAAACTCCTGGTAGCCAAAAGACATTCATTATCTGCCTCAGACCTCAACCTGGGCTTTCAGGATGTCCTGCTCCGTTGCAGAGCCCACCATTCTTCCAAGCCTGAAGGCTTACAGCTTTTCCTCTTCCTTCTCCCTATCCCACACTCCTTTAGCTGCCAGACCTCAGCTAGATATTCAGAGCACTTTTTCTGTCTGTCTCCTTGTCTCCACTCCTCCAGACATTTACCTGGCCTCTTGGACTTTCCTTTACATTGGTCTTTCTTCTTCCAGTCTTTTCCTCCTCCAGTCCATCCTCTAAATTTTTTTAAAGCAATTGGGGTTAAGTAACTTGCTCAAGGTTACACGGCCAGTTATTTCTGGGTGTGATGCTAAGTATCAGAGCCCAGATTCCATCCTCTAAATTGCTGTGGAAGTTAGCCCAGGTTTTATTCGATCTCTTACCCTGCTCAAATATTTGCAGTAACTCTTTATATCTTCTGAGTCTAGGATCAAATATAAGCTCCTTATATTGGCATTTAGGGCCCTTTGTAGTCTGGCTCCAACCTGCTTAACAAACTGTCCCCTTCATTTGCCATATTCCAGCTAAATTATTCTGCTACGTTTTGCCTCAGCTTCCCAAGTAGTCCATCTCTTCTGTAGGTTTTTCCAAATTGCCTCTCATGCCTGGAATATATCCCTTCCTCATTTATATGTATTAGAATTCTTATCTTATTTTAAAGCTTAGTTCAGGTGCCTCCTCCATCAGGAAGCCTTCTGTGATTCCCCCTCCCCTCATCTGTTTACATGGTGTGTTGTTCTTACATCCAAGGGAACTGAGCTCCTCTAGTGCATGGTCTTTGTTTTCTTTGTATTTCCATTAAGTACATAGTAGGTACTTAATTTGTGTTTTAAAGTTAATAAAATTATTAAATGCGTACAGTGTGTCAGGCTCTGTGCAAAACCCTTTACAAGTATTATCTCACTTGATCCTCACAACAACCTAGGAAGGTAGGTGCTATTATTATTTTTATTTTATGGTTGAAGCAGAGGTTAACTGACTTGCCCAGCGTCTCACAGCTATTACTTGTCTGAGGCCAGATTTAAACTTGTGTTTTCCTGACTTTAGGCCCATCACTCTGTCTACTACCACATGCATATGTACATACACATGTGCATGCATACATGCATGCATGCATACACACATACAGACAGACGGACATTGGAGGGATAGGGAAAGGAAGAAGAACCAGGAAAAGAGATGTGAAGGAAAACGGACAGAGAATTAAGAGGATAGTAAATCATCATAGAAAGCAAGGAAGGAAACAAATTTGAAGAAAAAGATTAGAAAGAGAGATGAATGGTATTAAGTGATTTATCTGGAGGTCAAGGTTGGTAAAGACTGAGAAAAGGCTGCATTTGCTGATTAGGACTCATGGATAAGAAAGAGAGGAGTCTCAAGGGAAGCTATAGGTTGAAAGGTGTTAAAGGACCCAGGAAGGCTCAGAATAAATGGCTGAAGGTCAGGGAGCAAAGCTCCCAAATAGAGGATAGTCATGAATTTACTAAACATGAACACAGCCTGGCCTGTTTTCATCATAATTCTCGATTTTCTCTTCTCCCAATTTCAGTATACCTGAGGAACATCTTCATCATTTTGTAGCAGATTTTTAAAGCTGTAACTTCACATTTTGAACTGATCAACATGAGACAGATTGTCTTTAACACTATTATTGTTTTGGACCAAATTCAAGCTGGATATTACCGATTACTCTGCAATGCAAATAGTGCCATTTTGTTTTACAACTCTCATTTAAAAAGCCATGTACTCATTAAGATAAATATGTGCTGCATGGACAACAGAAATAAGGGAGAAAATGGCCATCCTTTGTATTGGGTGAGCTTTGTGATCAGGAACAGGATGCACTCACCTTCGGGCCTCAATCCTCATTCACCCATTGCTATGTTCAGCTTTTGTTCACTGATGGGAACATCACACCAGGTGAAGCTTCTGCTGTGTATGTATGTGGGCAGTGGGGAAGTGGGGTCCTTTATCAATCTAGTCCTCTTTATTGTGAGCAGAAGTTGAGAGAAGGCCTCACCAAGATAGCAGCCCCAGAAGTCAGTCACAAGGAGAGCTCTGCCCTGTCTTCTGTCTTTCTTCCCTGCCACATCCAGTATTGTACCTCTCTCTGCCCTTTCCATGAGGTAAAGGCCCTTTCTGTTTTGCTGATATTTGGACTCTGGTTTCATACTGTTTGAGCTGGTAGGGACCTCAAAGGTCATCTAGGCCGACTCCTACCATTTTAAAGACGAGGAAACTGAGGACCAAATATGTTCAGATTGAATACCTCTTTTTATCCTTAATGGTAAGTTCTTAGAGCAGAGGTGGCTCTAGACCTGGCATTTATGTACAGATTTCAAGGGGCTTGTGAATGGGCAAAATTTTTGCATGTTTATTTTCATTAAACTCTGATTGAAATTTAGCATTTTTTTCCAGTGATAAATGTAAGCAGAAAGCATGATTTGGAGAATAGGTCCATAGGTTTCACTGGGCTGCCTTGTGGGCCCGTGACATAAAAAAGATGAACGACTCCTAGATTAGAGAGTGGATTGGCCATATGCTCTTTCAACTCAGTGACATATGTAAAGATGTAAAGTATCTCATCCATCCTCATGCCTGCATGAGGCCTGAATAATTATTATTTTCATTGTGTCTTTATTGGGCATATATTTAAGTCTTCTCTAAAACTGGATAAGAGTCTACGTTTGCTGAAGAAATCTTATGTAGGTTATCTTGTATAGACCCTCATACTCTTCTCTCTTCAATACGTTGAATAAGACTAACTCTCCTACTTTCCCCACCAAGTAATGTGACTCTCCCCTCTAGGGTGTACTAAAGCGGATGTAGAATACCCTTTCATTAGCGTATGTGCACAAAGTAGATCCTAGGTCTTCTTATCTCCAGGATGGCTTGAAAAATCTCCTGGTTAGGGAGGCAAAAGCATACAGAGGAGATGCATGCTGGAAGCAACACAATTGTGTGTTGAGTGATCAGTAGGAAAGCAGTGTGGAGGCAGGGAAGATACCTGACTCCTAGTAAATCATCTCCGAACTTTATAAATCCTGACCATAAGCAAGCATTAATAGGGAACCTGCATCTTTTAACAACTGAGATTATCCAGTTGGGAACATCTTTGCCATTTCACAGTTGACTGAAACACCGAGCAAATACAAGATCCCATTGAAGTGTATTCGTTGATTATGAAAAATCATTTGATATGCTAGAGCAAAATGTCATTATCTCAGTCTCTTTTTCAACAAAGACTCTCCAATCCATACAGCAAAATTATTCATGATTCCTTAGGAGATGAAGCAATAGAAATAACCCTATTCAATGACCCTCTAACCACAAGTATCAGCCAAGAAATAAGACAGGGAGATATACTATCAGCAAAGTTGTTCACCACTGTCATGAAGGAAATCCAGTGCCCCATTTCAAGTTGAAGAGTGAGACCCCACAGAGGCTCCTGTCTGTGGATGACATTGTACTGACTGCATCATGCCACAGAATATCCAAGAGCCTCTGAAATAGATCCATAATCACCCCAAGGAATTTGGCCTGGCTGTTCATTCAAGAAAGAGCAAGACTTTTTCACTGTTTCTATAGGTAGTCTGGAGAAGTCTACAGATCCTTTTTCAGAATCAGATTTTAACTGCATAAAATAAAGTAATAGTTTTACAAAGGACACAAATTATATTTCAATTAAGCTGTCATTTTTTTTCCCATCGAAGTCTATGGATCCGCTGAAACTTATCATAAAGCCCAGGTTGAGAATTTGTGCTATCAGTATAGCACAGAGTAGAGTCTCAGAGAGTGGGAATAGCACGTGGACTTTCATATAGTGAAGGGAAGAAGTGACAGATGATGTACAGCCGAAACGCCCCACTGATAGCACTAAGATGTTGAGAGAAAGTGAGGAGAACTTCAGCCATGTTGGTGGGATCCTCTGGGCTGAGTTTATGGGACGGCATGGATAACAGGGGCAGAAGACAAGAAGACACAATTGGGTTATGATCTTCATTATTGGAAGAACTTCTGAAGCAGTGAAACCATGCATCTATCTGAGCACTTGAATATGGATAGAGGCTTTGAGTAATCCACCCCTGAGTATGGACTCATTCATGCAGAATTAAGCATTTACTAAGTACTGTTATGTGCCAGGCAGTAGGCTAAGTGCTTTATAAATATTATCTCATTTGATTCTCACAACAACCCTGGGAGGTGGGTGCTTATTATCCTCATTTTACAGATGAAGAAACTGAAGCAAACAGAAGTAAAGTGACTTACCCAGGGTCCCGAAGCTATTATGTGTCTGAGACTGGTTTTGAGCTCCAGCTCTCTATCTACTGCTCCACTTAAATGCCTTAAATTCTCACATGTTTTTTTTTCTTATCCTATTACTTAGAAACCCCAACTATATTACGTAATGATTCTGCAAAGTATCATTTCCACAGTCAGACCCCTCAGGAAGTACACATAAATCATAACAGTGGCAGGGCAAGGGGGAATTAAGAGATGAATTTAAAGAAAACAAAGTAGTACGAAGATGCACATGTAACATATATAGATATGGAAGTGATTTTGACACGTGTTAAGTGAGGAACCTTTAGAAATACTTAAGGCATCATTCATGCCAGTCTTGTAATTGTCACGGGAATGCTGAGGCTTCTCAAGAAGCTGAAGAACTCAGAGCTTTTTTAAAAGCTTTTTCTGTTATTGGTGCCCCTATTTTAGGGGGTGAAAGGTTGGCACCTGTTTAATAATTTGTGTGTGTGTAGGATAGATATAGGATATTACTTATTAGAGAAATTGTTGGAAATTTGTTATACTTTTTAAAATGCTATTCGCTTCAGTCTGCTCAGGAATGAGTATGTAGTTTAACTGCCACAAAAATGAAATTAATTGAGTTCTTTGCTCTGCATAACTTTAATAACATAGTCATTACAGACAGATGTTAGTTTTCCAGTAAAAAGAACAAAGGTTGTTCACTAAATTACTTTGAATTTACAATGCTACAGAACATTTTAATTACATTCATGTATGCATAATTTTAAAAATAAGTTAGTACAATTTTCTTAGGTTAATACAAGTAGATTTATGCCACATACAACATGCAAGTTATTACAGCTGTGAAATGCTGCAAAATGAGAGAAACTAGCATCCTCACACCCCTTGTCATGAAGCAGCCACCATCACACACTTATGTATGTATTATCTATCTATCTTCCCTGATAGAATAGAAGCTCCCAGAGAGCCAGTCTTTCTATCTCTAGGACCTAGTACAGAAGAGACTTTTAAGAAACTCTTATCTATTGAGTGAAAGGAGAATGCTGAGAAGAATTGCTAGGGTCATGAGCTCATAGATTTAGAACTAGGAGGAGCTTCAGAAATCCATTCACCCCATTTTAGAGCTGAGTCCCAGAATGGTTAAGTCACTGACCCATGGACATATAAGTAGTAGATGGTGAAACACAAATTGGTCCTTTAGTCCTGGGCCCCCAAGTTGAATGGTTCAGTGTACTGCTTCTTAGAGGAGGAGAGGAGAGGGCCCTGGAGTGAATCATGTGTTATAAGGAGCATGAAGAAGCAGCAGAACAGATGGGGAAAAGGTGTGGTCCCAAAGGCAGAAGAAGAAGCCCTGGGCAGAGAGTATTAGGAAGGTACTTGGTTCCCAGTATGGAACACTGCAAGAGGTCAAGGAGTATCAGGGAAGGGGGAAAACCAAGAGAGCAAGCATCATGTTTGGGACAAAGATGTCATGAGTGACCTTGGAGAGAATGGTTTTGAGGGTTAGTGGCAAAAGATCTATTGCAAGAACTTGACAGAGGGTGGCATGGAGTGGGGTATTGGTATAGTGGAAGCAGAGTGCAGACCATTGGCAGAGAAGGGGAATATAGAGAATAAAAAAAAGCTGTCAGGGACACAAGGACTTGGTAAGAATCAAAACCAAGATAGAAGGCCAAGAAGGAGCCAGGCAAGAGTGTGATGGGCTGGATCAGAACCATCAGGACAATGGGAATGAAAGTGGTAAGAAATGAAAAAGACAATAGAAACCATGATTCCATAGACTTGATATATTTTCTTCTAAAAAGAACAAGACTGATTCTGAGAATTACTAACATAAAAGCACACAAGGTTATAAGCAGTTCTTCTCACAGGACCTAAACCTTGAATTGTGTATTAACACATATTCTTGTGCATCTTCGTCAATAATAGCAGCATCACTCAATAGTTATCCTCTAAAAAATCACCCTCAGCCATCTCCTTGGCACAAGATTCCCAGGTGTAAGAGATGCTAAGAAGGGCCTAACGCTTCCCTTAGCATTGTGTAAATAAATTGTCAGGTCACGTGGAAAACTCTCCTCTCCAGAGGCACTGATACAGCACTGAAAGTGACAGCAATCCTCAGCAGCCCACGGAGTGGGCGCAGGCTGCCCTTGGGTGGGGCCAAGCACCTCTTCCAGGCCATCTGCTGCATGATGTCTTCAGCTTAGTGGGGGGTGGAGAGAGCAGGGGAGGCCTCACAGACTTGTAGGAGGCAAAAGTGGGGAAGTGGGGAGTGAGTGTGATGTGAACTTATTGTTGGGAATGTAACCTTTAAGCTATCATCTAATACGTGTCACCAGGCTAGTGTATTTCTGTGGGGAAGGACCCCTGACATGCTCTTGTTCTCTACTTTTACATCATTGTGCTCACTGTGACTGTTTTTTTTCCAACTTGCCTTTGTAGTCATTCATCTGAGGCTACCTCACACATCTTGGGATTCTTCATATTTATTATTTCTTACAATGTGGTAATATTGCAACCCATTCATGTACTACGGTGAATTTGCCATTGTGCTCTGGAGTGATCATCCACTCTCCACTACCTCTAAAAGTGCTTCTGTAAACATTTCAGTTCACACAGTGAACTGCTCACTAGAGTTACAGTCAGGAAGAATTGAGTTCTAGTCCTGCTTCAGACCCATATGGCTGGTTTATTTTGGGGTAGGTTACTTAACATTTCTAGGCCTCATTGTCTTCATCTATCAAAGAAAGCAATTGGCCTCCAGCATCCATTCCAGTTCTAAACTTAGGATCCTTTGATCCTTTCTTTTTAGAATTGACTTGTGGGGAGTCTTTTGGCCTCTGGGTCAAAGAGAATGAACATTTTAGTTTCTTTCTTGGAAGGATTTCAAATATTTTCTCAGATGGTTGGACTAATTCATATCTCTTTTGTCATCTTTGCTAGTTTACAAGGTCATAGGTGAACCTTCAGTGTTCTTTTGATTTGCATTTCTCTTATTATGATTTAGAGCAACTTTTCACATGGTCATTAACAATTGGCAGTTGTTTTGAACACTATTTGTTCCTATCCTTCTTGACCTCTTTCCCTTGGGGAGTGCTTTTGGTGTTATATATATTTTATATATCCATTACTGCGGATTTTGGATAGAAGACCCTGGTCACAGATATTTGATGCAAAGATCTTTTCCTAACATCACTTCTCTTACTATCTCTGGATGACTAGGGAAGGGTTCTTAATGAATGCCAGTGCTAGAGGGCATGACAAACATGTAATGTACAATTTTAGTTACATGAAATTGAAAAGCTTTTGCAGAAATAAAATCATGATGTCTTGGGGGAGAGCTCTTCACTATACTTGAAGGCCTAGAAAGCAGTAGAAGGTCCCAAGGGACTGGATTTAGTCATAAAAATGGGTGTCAGAGTATGATCTAGGAGTAGGAAAGCTGGGCCCAAGTACTTTGTGGAAGAAGTAGACAGAGCCTAGGTACCACGGTCATTGGCTTCTGCTTGGGAAGCACATGCCTCCACCCAACGTCCAGTGGCCAGGCAGAAGCCAATGTGCCCTCACTAGCCTTGGAAAACAACTGCTGGAGTGGAGCTCACTTGGAAGTCGAACAAGTCCAACAGGAATGTAGTCTGTTGGTTATTGGGGAGACTGGGGAGGAGGAGGAGAGGCTGACTGTCAGTCAGCTGAACTTCAGTGGCCCTCCAGTGGGTTTGCATTTGTGCTAAAAAGATCAGGACAGGTGCCAGTAAATTAGAAGTTCTCCCTTTGCTTTGAGCTGCACAGAACATCCAAAGGAAGGAGTGAAAGAATAGAGATTAGTATATACCAATGTGCAAAAATGATCAAGAAAAAAATGGTCTAGCTACAACCAAAGGCACATTCCAAAATACTTCAAAAAATATCTTATATATTTTTTAGACATTGCTGCCACTCTGAAAATGTTGCTTTTCTCTTCTTAACCCCTTCGCCCAAACCAGAACAGTTCAACCAAAGAGCCAGCATATTGGCCACATATGACAATGTAGGCCTCCCTTTCTTTCCATGTGAGAGCGCTCCACATATCTGCCCAAAAGACAGTAGCAGGCCCCACCAGCACCTCTCCACATTCTGGATTGGGCACTGCCTTCACCAGACTATTCTGCTGAACAAACCTTTTGCGATGACATTTTAAAGGTTGTTGGAGCTCGTGCCAAGGGAGAAACAAAATAGCACCCCCCCCAAAGGAAATAGAAACCTTGGCCTGTTTATTTCTTTACAGATTCCACTCTATCTGTCTCTCTCTTTCTCTGTCTCTCTCTTTCTCTGTCTCTCTCTCTCTGTCTTGCTGTGTCTCTGTCTCTGTCTCTCTCTGTCTCCCTCTCTCTCTCTGTCTCTCTCTCTTTCTTTCTCTGTCTCTCACTCACTCACCACACTTTTTTTCATCCACAAGTGTACATACATTCACATTGTGGAACCTTCTTGCACAAGCTACATAGAAACAACATATTGCATTCTAGACCAAGGTGGCACTGTGGATACAGGTCCCACAACTGGTTTCTCTTTTTAAATTAGCATTAACAATGTCATTTAAGATGAATCCATGTTTTCTTTTTCCAGATTTGTGAATTCTAAATGTTTATTTGCTTCTGCTATATTCTATTGCCTGAGAAATGCAATTAAATTAGTTTGTCAAGCTCCTTTTAATTATTAGTTTTTCTCTCATTTTATTAAAATGAATTAAAGGTGTGTTTGTCTTGTCAGAAAGCAAAGGCCTTTCATTGTCCTTGGGCTTTTCTGAAGGTGGGGGTGGAGTGGGGCAGAGAGCTGAGGCCATTTAACAAATCCATTGGTTATATTCTGCTTGGCTTTTGGGGGGGTGCATTTCATATACTAGAAAAATGATGCTGACAGAGAATGGAAAGGGCTCTCAAATAATATATTTAATTCTGTGTTACACAGGTTTATTTTATTTGGTTATTACTTAGGTTTAAAGCAGCTTAACAAATGACCTGACCTGGAAATTTGCCTACTAATTCTTCTCTCCCTCTTGTCAATAAGGTTTTGAGCTTGCTGGATAGAATTGCTGTGAGTGGAGGGTGAATTCTAACCCTTCCTTTGCCATTCATTTGCTCTGGATTGAAAGACCGAGAACCATAACCTTCTCAATCCTTTAGCTGCTTGGACCTCAGAGATTCCTGTTACTGAAGTGCATTGTTCTTGGCAGTGCTCTGATAGGATTAGGAAAGCCAGGGACTCTACAAAGCTCCCCAACTCTGTACCCAAAACATTGACTTGTAAAGTGGCTGCCTTGGAAGGAGATGAAACTTGAACAGGTGCTTCCGACTCTTATTAACTTCTAAGAAGCACTGGGCTAGCTCTCCCACGCTGGAGAGCCTGCTTAGGGCACCACAGTTAAAAAATGAACAGACAGTGCTCAGATGAGGCATTGTAAGCACTTACAAACATAGCAGTGAATGTTCTAGATCACTCATAATACGAGAAATGCCAATTCAAAGGACCTCAAGGTTTCAGCTCATACCCAGTGAAATAACAGAGTGGTCAGAACATGGGGAGGGTCCATGTTGGGCCGGCTTTGGTAAAAGCAGTGCTTTGTTGATGGAGCTCTGAATTAGTGCACCCATCTTCAGAAGTAATTTGGAATTATGCAAATCAAGTGGCTCAGATGCCATATTGTTGTTGGGTGATTTCAGGACACCACTCCCTCTGGGTCTTTTCTTCCCTATCTGATCTTTCTGTACTAGATCCCTCGTCTAGATCCCACCATCTAACTATGCATCTTCCTCAGGACTCTGGCCTGGACTTCTCTTCTCTTTGCCCTCTACACTACTTGGTGAGCTCACCAGCCCCTGTGGATTTAATGACCATCTCTATGCTGATAATTCTCAAATCTACCTATCCTTCCCCTGCCTCTCTGTTAACCTCTCCAACTGCCTTTCAGACATTTCAAACTGGATTTCCAGGCAACGTCTTAACTTAAACGTGTCCAAAATAGAATTAATTATATATCCTCTTAAACTCTCTCTTACTTTTACCTTCCCTGTTGCTTGAGAGCACTACTATCCTCCTAGGCCCTCAGGCTCACAATCTAGGAAGCATTTTGGACTCCTTACTCCTACCCTGCATCTTTCTCTTAGTTGGGGCTTAAAGGAAACCAGGGAAGTCAGCAGTCAGAGCAGAAGAAGGAGAGCATTCTAGGCAAGAGGGCTAGAAAAATGCCCAGAGCTGAGAGATGGATAGTCTTGTTGACAGAATAACCAGAAAAGGCTGATATCATTGAGTTAAAGAGTCCGTGGCAGAGAGTAAGGTGTGAGATGACTGGAAAAGTAGGAGATGGCTAGGTGATGAAGGGCTACAGATTTTGTATTTGATCCTGGAAGTGATAAAGAGCCACTGGAGTTTATTGAGAAGGGCAGTGATAAAGATAACTTTAAGAAAATCTGAATGGCTGAATGGGGGATGGACTGGAGTGGGGAGAGACTTGTGGCAGGCAGACCCACTAGCAGCTATTTCGATAATCTAGCCATGAGGTAACTGTACTGGAATGGGGGCCGAGTCAGAGGGTGTATTCAAGCAGTGTGGCAGAGGTGAAACTGATAGGCCTTAGCAACAGGGCAATTAGATGGCTCAGTGGATAGAGTGCTAGGCCTGGAGTCAGGAAGACCTGAGTTCAAATTTGGCCTCAGACACTTACTGGCTATGTGACCCTGGGGAAGTCACTTCACCTCATTTGCCACTGTCTGCTAGAGAAGGAAAGTCATACTGTTCCAGTATCCAACGAAAGCCCCAGAAGGGGTCCGCAGAGTCAGATATGGTTGACAATGACTAACCAAAACCAAATTGCTCTAGGCGCTGTGTTAAACACTTTAAAAAATATTTTCTCATCTGATCCTCACAACAGTTTTATAAAGTAGATGCTATTATTCCCATTTTACACTTAAGAAAACTGAAGCAAACAGGTTAGGTGACTTGGCCATGGTCATACAGCTATTTGATACATACAGTGTCTGATCCCGAATTTCAATTCAGGACTGTATTGACTCTAGGCTTAGCACTCTATCTACTACCCTACCTTTCTGAAGAGGAAAAAGGGATACATTTAGGTGATATATAAACAAAAGCTACCAATAACATTTTTTAAAAGGACCTCTCTTTAGTCTAAGACAGACCTACCTTATATCAAATTGTTACGTGATATGTTATAACATGATAAGCATAAAGACTCACTGAATACAACTATATAGCAATACATTAAAATGTTTCCTTGCTCTAACCCCAGCATTTCTTTGTTACTTTGAGACCCAGGCTCAGTGTTACAGCAAATGGCTATGTCCATTTGTGGAGAGTCTGATGGGTTCAGAAAGTTAAGATTTCAGAAATCATATCATGGGCAATTATAGGAACTAACTGAATAAGGTAAACATCATAGATATTTAAAATTTAATATACCAATAGGCTGTTTCCATCATTCCCCACCCTCAACTAGTTAGGAGTAAAAACATTCCCCTGCATTTTAGATGGAATGAGTGTAAAATGCCGTAAATTAATATTCTGTTCCTTCAGTTTTAAAATATGCTTAAAACCTTTCCTGTTCCCCCAATTTATTATTATTTTAAAGTTATACCCTAATTTTAACAATATAGTCTTGGGGTGAAAAGGTCCAATCTCATTACAGAATATAATGGTGACAGTGGTCTTTCCAAATTTCAGAACATTTTGTGTTTGAATGTCTTCTGCAAAGAAGGATGCATGTATATTATAGAAACCTGGCTTCAGAGATCTTCCCACAATGAAAATAATCATGGCTATTCTTTAAAAAGTGCCACTGCACTTGGATTGGATGGAGAAATTCCAATTCCTTAGCCACTTGGGCAAGTTCCAGTAGTAGTTCTGTTGTCAAGGGGGATGGAGGGGAGGCTTTTATAGAACTGATTACTTTCCTTTGCCTGGGAAATGTGTTCAGGACATTGACTCCTTTTCTCACTTGTTAGCCTTTTTCTTCCTTCTTCATTAGTCTCTTTTGATCTTTGTGTGATGTCCTTACTGTGAGGAGCCCAGATTTCAACTGGAAAAGACCTCTAGGGCCCAACTCTAGCCCAACCCCCTCATTTGCTTTCTCCTCCTAGCTGCTTGGGTGGTGGTATTGCTGCTGCTGCTGCTGCTTGGGTGGTGGTATTGCTGCCACTGCTGTTGCCTCCCCTCTAAACATGACAAGAAGCCCTACCTTAGCACTTGGTCCATTAGTCTCCTTCTTTTCCTTCTTCCAGTTGTTGCCTTTTGTTTTCTTTCAGTGATTTTTAGGAGGAATTGCTGAGTCTGGGCTCTTTCCCATCAATTATAAGAGGCTTTCGTTCTACCATGAAGTGTGGGGCTGCTCCCTTCCTACCCCAGGCGCTGTCCAGGGGAGACCTGGGGAGTACTCCTGCCCCTGTCCGTCCTCTGCTTGACCATGTGAGCTGGCAGAGAAGCAGTAATGCATTTTAGCCTGGATGGGGAGCCTTCTGGGAAGTTAGCCTGCCCCCAGGGAGTCAGGTAGTTGATTTGAAGACTGTAAGTGAGAAAATGCATATGTAAGGAAAACTCAGACACTTTCTTGGTTGGTGATTTGATTTCCTAGGTGGGAAGGATATAATCTAAACACACTGACAGTGATAAGCTTTGCTTAGGATAAGGTTGACCCTAATTTAGCTCCCTCTTAGTAAAGAAAATGTTGCCCAGGATAAGAAACAACTATGTATTGTGATGCCATTCTTCTGCTAAGATGGGTGGGGATAGGCCTGCCCCGGGGTCCCAGCCCTGCCTGGTTGAAGCATATCCCAAGTAGGAAAAGCTTTACAGTATGAAGTATGTGCTTTTCCTTCTCCTCCTCTGGGTCCAGGTAAGATCTGAGAGAAGATTGCGGGTATGAAGTTACCACCAGGTGTTAACAGAAAAATTTTAAATGAAAACATGGTTCTGGTGGTATCACATTCACCAAACTAGTAACTCGGGGTTTGTCACCAAATGTTAACAAAGAGACACAAAATGCTTCAGTTATGAACTCCTGGAGACCTGGTTAGTAGAAAGGCCCCTCTTTCTGCCTCTGCCCCGAACCCTTTCACAATGAGAACAGACACGGAGCAGGTCGGCCAGATTCGATGTCTGAAGTGGCTGTACAGGTGATTTGTTAGGCCACATCTGTTTTCAGTCTTCTGTACGATGTTTTTGACCAGTACTTGGTTAGCCTCCTGAAGCCCTTCAGCGATGAGAATCTCACTACTTTCCCTGCTAGCTTTGGTCTGCTCCCCCTCCTGCTGCATCGCAGGATGGTTACTGGACCACCTCAAATGGGGGATAAGCTTATTTCCTGCCTGCCAACACTGGGATCGTCATTTTCCTTGTGGACTCTGCTGCATGTGTGGTTTCTTCTTTTTTCTCTGAGCCACACCCCAGCCCAGGACTAGTGGAAATGCAGTAGAGGAGAGGTGGGAGGACTCTCATGATTTCCATTCCTTGCTCTGTTTTCCCTTTTCTCCTCTTGCTTACCAAGCAGTTGAAGATGTTGTCAGTCAAATCTTTATTGGGTTGCCTAGGACCACTGTGCCATGTTTAATGCAGGATCCGCAAATGTTTAAGACATGGCCTAGCCTGTGCTTTCAGGGAGCTTACTTGCTTAGGAAGGCAAGAAAATATAAACCATCTCACAAGATAGATTGTTGATAGAAGAAAAGCAATATTTGATATATACCAGAAAACTATCATAACAGTTCAGAGGAAAGGGAGGTCACTGTGGGCTGGGCTTAAGCTGATTTTTGGAAAATGTATTGAATCAGGATGCCTTTGAAATAGAGGTATACTCTGTATAGAACATGGTAGAGATTTGTAAACTCTGCACAGGGTGTAGCTGTTTTCAGGGTGCAGGGTCCAGTTTTGTTAGAGCAGGTAACAGGGTAGTTTGGGCAGATAAGCCAGGCTAAAGGAGCGGGACTCCAGGAAGATATATACACCATCCCTCCTTGTCTGCACTCCCCCCAAAGAACCCCATACAGAAGACTATGGTACTTACTGGTGCTCCTTGTCCATATTGCTATATAACAATGGTCTTTTTCTGGCTCCCAAGTCACGTGTTTTTTTTAAAGAAAGAGAAGACTTTTCAGTATTCTGAAGCCAGTTATGTTTGTACTACTTAGACAGCTTTATAGGACTCCGGCAGAGAGAGTGTCAGATTTATGAGAATCAGCTGAAGATTGTTGGGGGGGGGGTTTAAGACAGTGGAAATGAGTCGTTCCCAGGCATGTCATGAATGTTGAAAAGGCCACCTTAGGGTACAAGGACCTAGCTGTATCTAGAGGAGGATACAGCTAAGCTAACTATGCTGTATTTTAGCATTTAACCTGAGGAATGAAAAGTTGGATCAGTTAAGAGGCCAGAAAAAGCAAGGGGAAGCTAGCCAGTGCCAACACTTGCTCTATTGTGCCATCTCCTTACCTTCTCACTACCCCTCCCCCCTTTCATCTCTTGCTTTGGGAACAATGGTAAGTGTTTCATTATTTCTGGAAGGTGTTTTTCAGTTGATTTTGTGCTTTGGCTTGTTCTGCTATTCCTAATGACTTTCCAAACCAAAATACCTTTCCCTGTCTACCACTCCCTTATATATGTGGTCTTCCTCTACTCAATTGTAAGCTCCATGAAGGCAGGGACTGATGTGTATGTATGTGTATGTGTGTGTGTGTTTATATCCCCAGTATCTTGCCCTGTGCCGTAAGAAGCTTATAAATGTTTTCCATTCATTCAAAAACATAACCTTGTTGTTATGAAAAGGTCTGTTACATAGGATTGTATATCTACAGTTGGAAGGGACATCCTCATGTTACAGATATGGAAAAGAAGTCCCCCCCAAAAAATTTGGCATCAGAAGTTGGGTTTGATCCCAGATTTTCTGTCTAAAAATCTCTTTTTCAACTCTACCATCCTGCCCCCATCTTAGCATGGAAATTAAAATTTCCTAACATTTAGAAAAGTTGAAAACTCTTACTCTTCACTCTTCAAAAACAATACGCCTTTTGAAAGTAGCGCTTAATGATAATGTAGATATGTACACACACACACACACACACACACACACATATATTTCCACTTCTTCAATACAAGTTACCATCGCATCCTTCTATGTATGGCTCTTTCTCCCTTCAGAACAAGTACTACATCCACCAGTGAGAATTGCAAACCCATCCATGGCCCACAATCCTGTTCAAGTCATATTTAGGTCATGATGTCATGAATGGGACCCTAGACTTGAACTCAAGTCCTGCCTGACTTTAAATCTCCTCCCAGATACCTTCTAGCTGTGTGACCCAGACAAAATCACCTAATATCTCTGAATCTCAATTTCAGATCTGTAAAATAGACCCGATAGCAATATCTATCTCACAGTGTTGTTGTAAGACTCACATGAGATAATGTATGGAATGGCCTTTGACAACCTTACGGTACCATATAAATGTGAGACAGGTCACCGACAAGGTGATGGAATGGTCACACTCTGCAAATTCCTCCAATCTCTAAACCTCTCAGACAAAAGCCAAAAACAGATTTATGTTCTATATATAAAATAATTTCAGCTTACTCCACAAGATAAGCCAGAACCGCTACATAAAATTAAAAACTCCATGAATAAATTCTGGAGAAATTGAGGACTTAGAACTGCCTGTGAGTGTTCCTACCACCACTTCCATCCACTCGGCCCAATTGGAGCCTTGTAACTCCCAGTCCAGCAACAAGGATACCCCTCAGCCACGACTGCCCCTGAATCCCCTCTCCTCTGCTGATTTGGCAGAAGTATCAGGCACTAATTCTGCCTGGCCAATTGAAAGAACACAGAAGTGGGAATTGCTGAATTTAACATGTGGCATATTTGTGCCAGAGTCGTAGATTGAGAGGTATTGGGAGAGGAGATCGCTTTGGGCTTGATGGAAACGGGACAGGAAACACAGCTAGAGCCAGTCTTCTTTCCTAGAGATTGTTTGGGGCAGGAACCCACTCTGACATAAAGAAGCTAATCAGGACTCCCAGGAGCCTCCTCTGTGCAGCACAAGGGGGAGGAGCCAAAGAGTGAGTGAGTGATGGATGGGAAAAGCTAAAATACCAACACATGAAGAGAGGAACTGAAAAAAAAAAACCTAGCACACAAGCAAATAAACCAATAGGAAAGATCCAAAACATCAAATGAAGAATGAGTAAAACCTTGAAGAGAAATTAAAGCACTTTAAACAAATATATAATGTGCAGGAAAATGAACCAGTAGTATTTGATGAAGGACAAGCTCCAAGGTTCCCCTCAAAGGACACTTTTCCATAGCCTGTGAGCCTGAGAGGCTAGGAGAATAGTGATCCACATTAGTAGAAAGTTTGGAAGAGGAGAGATTTGGGAGGGAGGGGAAGATGAAAACATGTTTTTGTCATGTTGAGATTGATGCCTATGGGACATTTAGCTTGCTATGTGACTATATAGTACAGAAGAAATTAGACCTTTTTACTATCAGATTTTAAAAAGACAAGTAGAGTATGAAAAATTGAACATATGATTAAGAATCTCTCTAAATAGAAACTGGAGGAGAGAGAACAAATAACATATTTGGACCACAAAAATACTGAAGGTCTATAACGTTTGGCGGAAGAGAAGCCAAAGGCAGCCTTATTAAAAGCCAGGCTGTGCAGAGAGAAAGTAAAGAGTCCAAGGTTTTCTGAAAGAATGAGACAAATTTTTATAAAATTAAATATCATAAGACCACCCCCAAAAGGTGTCCAGTGCTTCTGAGAATCACCAATTTTGTCTGTGAATTGCCACCAAGAAACCCCCTAAAACTTGCGCATCCAACTCCAAAGTGGTGAAATTGAACAATTTCAATAATAATAATAATACTTGCAAATATTCAGAGAAGCATCTTCACATATGAAGGAAAAGCGATTCAGATAATGCAGCATTGGTCCACATTCGAGAGAAATTATAATGATAACCGTTGCAAAAAATATAGGCATTTGAGACATTCCTGTAAAAAGTCAACCTAGAAATTAAAGCTTAATAAATGCAGTTATGAAGAAAAAAGCTAATGAAATTAGTTTTCTGTTGTTTATAATTTGGTGCAAAAGATTAATGTATTGGATAAAAAAGAACCAAGAAAGCTTAAAGGGCTAAGTGTTCACAGTGAAGTTAAGGCAGAGAAGTTGATTTGAGGGCACATAGACTGGATCTCCTGACCTCCTCCCTGTTAGAGAAACACAGAGAAAGGATTTCTGCTTTTTCTTCAGGCTTCAGCTCAAGACTGTCTTCTGCTAATCTGGCTCATAGTTCTTTTTCATGGTCACAGATCTTAGGGCTTCTTTAACCGAGGTGTCTGGGAATAGATTTAGGAAGTCTGTGAATTTCATTAACAGAAATTAACTGAAATGGAGCACTTTCTTCAATTATTTAAAAACCATTATTCTGAGAAGGAGCCCATAGGCTTCCCCAGACTGCTCCTGAAGGGGTCTATCTGTGGCACAAAAAGTGGGGAATCCTTGTCCTATGGTACTTAGATTTATCATCACAAAATGAAGCTCATTAACTGAACTCTATTTGCTTAGAGGCTTGTTATTTGTTTTTTCTTCAACTAGAGTTTGGGGGGGGGGAAGGAGCCCTCTTGAGACAGTGGCCATTGTATTTGGAGTCTGAGGACAGGAGTCGGGATCCTGGCCTCTAAAGACCTTCAGCCTCATTAAGGGAGCTATAGCTCACATGTAAAACAATTAGAGAAGAATCATGATCTACATATAAATAAGAAAGTGAAAAAAAACCCACTGATACTTTCAAAGGAAAGTAACAAAGAACAGTTAGGGCCTAGAGGAGAGATTCTCTGAAGAAAGGCCTTTGTGTTTTTTAGTCTAGCAAAGAGAATTCCAAAGGGGTGACTTGATTATCTTCACCTATTTGATGGTTTCCTATAGGGAGATGTTTGTCACTTGTTCTCTGTCTCTATGGAGTTTCAGAGAGTTCAAATTAAAACTGCCTTTTTCATGGCATTTGAGAAAGTTTGGCCTATCAGAAGTCAACCTTGACTTGAGCTCCCTAGGAAAGGTGTGGCATCTGTCCCTAGAGATCTCTAACAAGAACTTAGACAACCATCTAGCCTGAGGACTGGAGACCTTCACTGAATCCAGGGGTCTGGACCTAATGATTTCTTATCTTGTACATGACAGCTCTTTGTAAGTATAAGAACATGAGGTATAAACTTTATCCAAAATCCCCCCTGTGCCCCCACCCCCCGTTTTACTTGTTTCAGTCTATATTCACGCCTCACTTGATAGTAGGGGACTTTTTTTTTCCTCTTCATATGAATGACTGTGGTTTTTATATCTCCCTTTGTTGCTATAAAGTTTGATTGGCTCCGGTATTTGGCTACTTGAGCCTACATATTTGGGGGTTGGGGTGGGCTCCCCACAGTGATCATATTAAGCACACAATTGCCAAATCTCCACTGGCTACACAAATTGGGCCTAACTCTGTGAGAACAGAATTCCTTTTCTTTGTGTTGAGCAATTTTCCCAAGGAGTTACTTTAACTTAGAATCTGCCAGGCACTGACTGAATTAAGCACTGGCCATACAAAGGAAAAAACAGTCCTTGTCCTCAGGAAGCTCACATTCTAAAGGGCAAGAAAGAATGTAAATAATAAGGGATGTACCATACAAATGCCGAAATGAAATGTCATCTCAAAGAAGGCATTAGCAGCTAGGGGGAGGAACCAAAGCCTCCATTCAATGTTAAAAACTGCCTGACTCATTGTACAATCAGTTTTGTACTTAGCCCATTAGGAGGCTTAGTTGAACCTTGGTCCTGTGAGCCAATTAATTCTCAAGAATAATTTCAGTACCTCTTAAGGAAAAATTAGCCTAGTTCATGGGGCAGAGCCTTGGGATACTGTTCCCTACCACACCCCAGCCCTTGGTGCCAATGTCTTCAATGCCTTGTAGAAGACTTTCTACTACTTCAATCGTTTTCTGACTGTTCTTGGATCACTTTGACTTCTAGGATGCCAGAAGTCTGACATGTGCAACACTAGAATAAGAACAGAAAAACAAATAGATAGTCCCAAAGCAATCATGTAAAACATTTCCATATTTATCATTTTGTACAAGAACACTTAAAAGAAGAGAAAATGGAAGAAATAAAGTGAACAATTAAGAAAAGATATGAGCTGATCTTGCTGTTGATAACTAGATAGAGGAAACAACAGCAGCCGTGTGAGAGGGCTCCCTAAGGTGCTAGATTGTGTACTATGGAGGGGGACCTAAGGCTTAAGATGCTTGGAAAGGTAAGAAGGGAGCAGGTTGTAAAGAGTTTTCATTGCCTAAGGACTGTGGGGAGCCATTGGAGTTTATGGAATAGGGGAGTGACTTGGTCAAACCTATGCTTTAGGAAAATTCTTTTAATAGCTGAGTGGAGGATAGATTGGAGTGGGGAGAGATGAGGTAGGAGAGTCAATTAGGAGGTTATTGCAATGATCCAGGGAAGAGGCAATTAGGGTCTGAACTAAGGTGTTGGATGTGTGATTGGCAAGAAGGGATCATATACAAGACATGTGGTGAAGATAGAAACAAGATATGTCACTAGATATAATGTGTAGAGTGAGTGGGGTCAAAAGTACCCTAAGATTGTTAATGTGGGTGACTAGAAACATGGTGGTGCCCTTGAAAGTAAGAGGGGAGAAGTTGAAGGGAAAGTTAATGAATGTGCTATTTGGCTGTATAGATTTGGAGTTATCTACAATAATCAATTTGATGTGTGCAAAAGGCAGTTTGTTGATGCTGAATTGGAGCCCAAGGAGAGAGACTCGGACTGGGTACTTAGAGCTGGGAATCATCTGCTCAGTGACCACGACTGAATGAATAGGAGCAAGTGACATCAGCAAGCGAGTTCATATAGCTGGAAAGGAGAAGAGGGCCGCTATAGAACCATGGGGTTACCCACCGTTAGGAGACTTGTTTTGAATGAAGATCCAGCAAATGAGATTCAGGAATGATGAGTGATGAGGTAGCAGCAGAAGCAGGAGAGCATAGTGCCACAGCTAAGTAATGTGCTGCAGAAAGATTAAGAAATGAGGGTTCATAAAAGACCATTTGACTTGTCAATAAAGGGGTCATTGGGAACTTTGGAGAGAGAAGTTTCAGATGAATGATTAAATTGGACAGCAGATTGCAAAGGATTTATTTAGAAGGCGTTGAGAGAGGAAGTGAGGCAACCTCAAGTAAGTAACTTTCTAAAAATTGAACTAGGAAGAAGAGGAGAGATATGGAATGGTAGTTAGCAAGGATGGTTGGATCAAATGAGGGTTTTTGTGGGTTTTTTAGGATAGGTAAGACATGTTTGTAGGCAACAGGGAAAAAGCCAGTAGACAGGGAGAGAATAAGGAGTAGTCAGAAAGTGGGGATGACAGAGGGAGAGTGTGAAGACAATGAGAGGAGGAGCTGGAATCATAAAGGCACATAGAAAAAGTGGCCTTGGCAAAAGGGATCTCTTCACTGGAGACAAGATTAAGGAAGAAGTAATAGGGGAAGGTGTCTGAGTGATGTCGGAGGGTAGAGGAGAAGAGGGAACTCTTAGTGAACGCTCTCATTTTTTTCTTCACCTATAAAGTAAGGTGTGAGAGGGTGGTAGAGAGGGTGCTTTGTGGGACTTGAGGATAGATGAAAAGGCATGGAATAGCCCTGGGAAAGTAGGTTATCTGACTGATGAGGAAAGGGTCAATTCATTGTCTTATTGCAGTGAAAGCTCAGCAGATATTAAATAACACATTGATGGAGCCAGTCATCATGGTTTCATGATTTTTTTTTCCTGTTGCATTCAGTATCTTGTGAATAGAAGTGAAGGCAATAGATTGTTGGAGAAGGTTGGAGTTTAGAAAGTTGTGATTGATGATAGGACAGCAGGGATGGTAAGGCATAAGGGATGCCTATCTCAAGGATAGGTGGAATAATGAAATGTCTTGATCTTATAGGGAATTTCAGAGTTCACAGACATAAAGTGGGATATTTGTGAGTTATGGCAAGGTGAAGGATATGACCTTTTCTTTGTGTGTCTAAGGTGGAGTAGATTGAGGAACTGAACAACTAGGGTATTTGAGGGAGCATCAATATGTATGCTGGGGGCAGCAGTTGGGGTATAGAGAGATTGTAATCCAGGTACTCAGTTCATTGATGAAAGAAGCAGAATGTCCTAGGAGTCAACAGGGAGTGGCCTGCCAGGTATGGATTGGGTGACAGTTCTGCACATTGGGAACCTCCAAGGAGGAAAGACCACTACATGCCTATGATAGGAGAGTCTGTCCATGAGGCATAAGAATTCCATCTGTCCCACAGTGACCAGTCTTTTGGAGTATGGGCAAAAGTGTAACTAGTACCAGAAAGGGTCAGGAGGGAGTCTATGTCTGAAGATGGATGGAGTGAGAATAAAGGGATAAAATGAGTGAGAAGAACTATTTTAATTGTGAAGAAAGCCTTTCAGAGGGCACAGTGGGAGGGGCAAGCAGCTATGGAGTGGTGTACTGGAAGGCTAGAATTGACATAGATGGGAATAAGGACAGGTGGGGATAGAGAATGTTTTTTGTATATCGGTAGTCAAGAGTTTGGAATCCCTGGGATGGGGAGACCACGAGAGGATTGGGAGTCTGCTAAGCATTGATGAATGAATATTGGCAGAATGTATCTATAGTAGGAGGTCCAAGATTTTGATGTAGGTGATGTGTTCTGTGAAGCCTGGAGTGGCTAGGCCCAAAGTTAGCAAGAACAGGTGCATTTAGAGCCAGGGAATTCAGGAATCTGGTCATAAGGCAAGAAGTGGCAGTGACAAGGTTCCATGGAATATTTGCATATAGGACAATATTTTTCTGGGGAGCTCTGGATGTAGGGAGGAGTGTTTGGGCTATCACGGCATTTCAGTGGGGTAGACCAACTCCTATAATTTTAAAGTAAGGGTTTTTTATAATGACATCTATGGAGACTGATTATGGGGGAGAGGGAGCCTGAATTTAGTTGATGGAATTGTAGCTCTCTATCTGCATTTGATTGCCAATAACAAAATTGAAATTATTTTACTGATTGCTTAATGTTTCCATTTAAGTAATATGTTTATTACATTTTAAGTTATGAATTAAGAGATAATTGTTTAATTTATAGGTCCATCTAAGCAAAAGATTTATGCTGTGCCACACATAGTACCTAAGAAAAAGTAGAATTGTTAGATGATGAAATTTGATTTCTACCCATGGGACAGCTAGCTGGCACAGTGGATAGAGCACTTGGCGGGGAGTCAGAAAGACATGAGTTCAGTTCTGGCCTCACACAAAAGCTGTGCAACTGGGCAAGTTGTCTAATCCTGTTAGCCTCAGTTTCCATAGCTGTAAAATGAGCTGGAGAAGGAAATGGCAAGCCACTCCAGTGTCTTTGCCAAGAAAACCCCAAAGGGGGTCACGAAGAGTCTGAAACAATTGAAAAACAACATAGAAATTTCATTTCCTGAAAAATAGGGTGACAGTATTCCACTCTTGGGATATTTGCTTTACATCCTTTGAAGTTTAAGGGATGACACCTCTTAGTTCATTTATAGGCATTGAATTTGTTTTTCTGGTTTTCTTTCAAAATCTTAATACCTACTTGTTTATGTTTATTGTTTGAATCTAACATTATTGTCTGTTTTTGTTTTCATTTGTTTTCAAAGGCAATATCCACACAGTTTTTGTTTGTATGTGGTTATGACGATGATTGGACATTGACATATGGAATTAGCATAAACATTCAGAAACTGTTTTATAGTATCAAGGTAACAAGAAACTAGTTCTGGGTCATGATTGAGACCATGAGCTAGTGAGGGTCAACAGTTTCTATTCCACAGAGTGCCATGTTGTCCCCAGTGATTGATGAGTCGCCTGTTCTCTGTAGATTATAAGAACACTACTGCAGTCTAGAGATTCTGTAGATACCCGCTTCATTAAGCATGATCCCAGAATGTCATTTAATTTATTTCTTAGATTGAATGTCTCATTAAACTCTGATGAGGCTAGGAGCTACCCTGGGCTGGACTTGGTATGAAGTACTCTGATTTGAAAATTGTGTCCTGTTCCTGTTGAAAAAGAAAATGGCCAAGACAGTGAAATCAATGTAGGATGCATTTTATCTTTGACCAACTGAAAGGATTTTTTTTTGCTAAAATAGGCCTGTGGAGTAAAGAGATTAAAATCAAATGTAAGCTAGATCGGCATCAACAGTGATTTTATTATTTGAAGCCTTAATTGGTTGTT
This sequence comes from Petaurus breviceps papuanus, assembly GCF_028583685.1. NCBI lineage: Eukaryota > Metazoa > Chordata > Mammalia > Diprotodontia > Petauridae > Petaurus > Petaurus breviceps. Next base: position 7,964,626 of record NW_027187307.1, on the reverse strand, counting down.
TGGTTGGGTTTTCCTAGACCTAGGACATCATAGGTCATCTTAGTTTGGGTGAGTTGTACATAGTTACTGAAAAACTGAAAATTTTATTGATCTTTGGTTTTTATGTTACCTTAGGTTCCAAACATCCCAAATTCCTTAATTTACTCTTCCTCCTTTCGCTTCCCCATAGAGCCATCCCTTGTAACAAAGAATAAAGGAAAGACAAAAAAAGCAGTTTAGTCTAATACAACAACCTAGATGGACAGTTTATACAACGTTCCATAACCTTCAACACCCCTCCTAGTCATTTCCCCATGGGTGGGCATGCACTTTGTTTCTGGTTCTTTGCTACTAGAAAGTATAGCTACTTAATTAAACAAAATTCTGACTCAACCTGCCCCATTGAAAGGACTAGATGCTGTGTTGTAGTAGAAACATCAATAAATTTAGAGGCAGAAATCCTAGTCTCAAATCTTGGTTCCTTAATTTATAAACTGTGTAGCCTTTGGCAAACTACTTCATAGCCCCGATATTCTATTTAACTCTTCTTTTAAAAGGAGAAAATACCTCAAAAGTTGTTTTGAGGGGAGTATTTTGTGTACTGGAACATCCTGAATAAGTGTGAGGTATTAACACAGTGAAGTTGTCATTTCAACAGGATAAGTGAAAAGGTAGAAATATATAATGCTCATAATTTGCTTAGTGGGCATTTCAGAAAAAAAAACTGTATTCCTTACTGTATGTGATAAAATATTTCAGTTCTGAGGTGTGGGTTGTTGGGTTTGTTTTGTTTTGTTTTTGGAAGCAAAATTTTATAAATATCATCCTAATTTCTCATGGATTTCCTTTGTAAAATAAGTTCATATGTGGAGGCCAGTGGGGTTATTGTTGACAACAGAAAAGAGACAAAGAACTTATTATATAAACTACATTTTTCAATCAACAAAGTATTTATTAAGCATTTACTTTGTTCCAGGAATGGTGCTAAAGGGAGGGTGTGGCAAGACGGGGGTGGGGGGGACAGGGCAATTGGACAGAAAGTAAATTAGTGACTGCTCTCAAAGGAGCACACATTTTGTTAGTTCAGAGCTTTTGGTGAAGAAGAAATTACATTGATTCAGCCTTGGGTCGTTGTATATGTACAATATGACATACCATGCATATTATTGTAAGTATATACATACATACATACACACATATTTGCAATACAAAGTCCCAACATATGTGTCCAGAAGCTGTCAGCAAGTATTATATTAAGTATCCACTATGTACTGGGCACTGATGAGTACTGTGAATACAAAAAATAGCTGTGAATAATCCCTGCCCTCATGAATCTTACAGTCTAAACAGGAAGACAAAATATATACAGAAAATATATAAATATATACAGAATATATATATATATATACACATATAAAATTTTATATTTAAAGGGGAAGAAGTGCTAGGAGAAGAGGGAGGGAGTCCAGAAAGATTTCATTTATAAAGTGGCATTTGAGCTGAGTCTGATTGTTAATTTCTGATTACTAATTTCTTTTTTTGCTTATCTTTTTGTTAGACTTGTCTAGACCTGAAAGTTGCTCATGGAAGCCCCCAACAATTATACTGTAATTTTGTCTTCCTTTTTAAACCCATAATTTGGTTAGCTTTTTCTTTAAGTATTTAGCTCCTGTGCTAGAGACACTTGCTCCAATGCAAAGAGCCCTGGATTTGGAGTCAAAGGTCCTGGATTCAGATCTTCCATCTATTACTAGCTGTATGACCTTAGAGAAACTGCTTAATCTTATCCATAAAATTGAATATGCTAGACTAACTGACCTTAAAGCTCTCATCCAGCTCTATATATGGCCTTAGGAGTCTGTGGCCCATTTGGGGTTGCTGATTGGATTCCTGGGTATTTATAATTGCCTTTCAGGTTTTTGAAATATTTTTTTCCCTGACATGAAAGCTCTGGATTTAGATTGTGACATTCTTGGATTTTGTTTTTGTTTTTTAAAGTTGAAGGTTTCTTTTTAGTCATTGCTATTTGCATTCTTTCTATTTTCACTTTACTTTCTAATTTCACTTTATTCTCTAGACCTAATAGGTCTAGCTACTTATCTTTTATCTTCTATTGAAATATAGGCAATGAGGAAACAAAGCTCTTACTTTTGCAGGTGATATTATAGAATTATATAATTATTATATAATTATAATTTTGCAGATTTCCTTAAAGAACCCCAAAGTGTCAAATAAAAAAAAAAGATTTGAAACAATTAACAACTTTGGCAAAGTTTCAGATTATAAAATAAACCCACACAAATGATCAGCATTTCTATATGTTAGCCACAAAATCTAACAAGAAGATATATAGAGAGAAATTTTACTTAAAAAATAATTCCAGACAGTATAAAATACTTGTGAGTCTAGTTTCCAAGGCACACATAAGGACTATATGAACACAATTACAAAATAATTTTGAATGAAAATAAAAATATATTCAAACAATTGGAGAGCCATTAATTTCTCATGGGGGAGCCAAGCCAATTCGATGGTTTTCAGAGTCTGATTAGGAGAGTATGACCTCCTGCCATTCTTCTACCTTACTCCTTAAAAAAAAAGATGAAAGAGGATTCTGGGAAGATGGCAGAGTAAGTCAGAAAATTCCAGGCTCTTAATATTTTCCCCCACAAAAGAGTTAAAATAGCACCTTACAGGGTGGCTAGGTGGCACAGTGAATAGAGCACCAGCCCTGTACTCAGGAGGACCTGAGTTCAAATTCATACACTTAACACAAAAACTAGCCATGTGACCTTGGGCAAGTCACTTAATCCCAATCGCCCTCCAAAAAGCAAAAAATTAAAATTAAAAATTAAATTAAAATAGCACCTTAGGGTGAACAAAGTATGAGTGGAAATAAATAAGAATAGGGGACAATGGGGGCCCTCCTGGAACAATTTCAGAAGATGGGAAGAAATATTCCAGGATAAGGTTTGGTCCAGTGAAGAGTAAACACCTTCACATTAGGGTCCGCTTTAAGAACAAGGGGAAAGTCCTACACTTAGTTGGTTTGAGGGGCTGCCTCAGTGACAGTCACAGGAACTTTTACCTCTAGGATAGTTAGTGAGGGGAGTTGGGTGTCTGAGCCTGGGAAGATTGAGGGAATCTCTGCTGATAAGGAAGCCAGCCCCATCTATGCTTCAAAGAGCAGTGGGGGTGAGAAGGAACCGGCACATGCCTGGTGAGTGCAAAAGCAGTGGGGCAGAAAGCCCCTGGCTGTGGACACTTTAAAGGAGTTGGAGGTTTGGTTTTGGTTCCAGGTTAGAGGGGAGAAGTGAAGACTGGGGGCAAGAGACACCATTTCCCATATACCAGGGCTAGAGCTTATTATGAAATTTAAGGTATTACCACAAAAAATGCACAAGCAAAGGGAAAGAATCCAATTATTATGGGAATAGAGATGACCAAGGTTCATCTTCAGAGGAAGATATTAAATAAAGAAACCTGCAAAGAATAGCGTCAAATGGTCACTTGCCCAAAAGGAATTCATAGAAGATCTTTAAAAATCAAATGACAGAGATGGAAGAAAAATTTAATAATAAAACATCCAAGAAAAACAAGAAGGCTATGACAGGAAAGTCAACCAATTAGAAAACAAAATCCATAAACTTAAGGAAGAAAATGACACCTTGAAAATTAGAATTGGGCAAAATGAAGCCAGTGAAATTATAAGAGATTAAGAAATAATTAACAAAAATATGAATGATGACAAAATAGAAGGGAAAGTGAAATGTCTTATAAGAAAAACAACAGCTTTGTAGAATAGATCAGGAAGAGAAAATATAAAAATAAAGTAACTGAAAGTTATGATAAAAAAAATCTTGATAAAATAATTCTAGAAACAAAGAAAATTGCCCTGAAGAATTAGAAGGGGGCAGAGTGAACTTAGAAAGAATCCATCAGTCACTACTTAAAAAGAAATCCTATGAGGAAAACTCATAGGAATATCATAGTCAAATTCTGAAACCCCTAGCTCAAGGATAAAATATTAAAAGCATTAAGATTAAAACAATTTAAATATGGTGGTGCTACAATTAGACTCACACAAGACCGTGCAGTGGAGACATTAAAGGACCACAGGTCTTGGAACATAATTGGAGAGCAAAAAAACTGGGACTTTGGCCAAAAATATGCCCTGCAAAGTTAAGTATTATCCTGAGTGGAAAAAAATGGACATTTGATAAACTCTCTGACTTTCAAGACTTTGTTAAAAAGATCTTGAACTTAATAGAAGATTTGACATACAAGAACCATGAGAAATATATAAGGTACATACCAATGACTGATTATAAGGGATTCCTAAGGACAGACTGTTTAAAATATATATGTATATGTGTATATATATATGTACACACATATATACATATATAATAGCAAATGTAAGTCTAAGATTCTTATTAATAATTGGGTAGCTCATAAGAAAGATTGGGGTAAACCTGAATATGATAATGAATTTAAAAAGCAAAACCATTTAGGAACTGCTAGAAAGAGCAGTTATTTTATAGAAATGAAGTGCAAGAGGAAGAATTGATACAGAGGAACTAGATGGGGGAGGAGGCCTGGTAGTTCTGGTGACCTACTTTCATCGGGAATGGGTTTAAGAGGGAACAATACATATATATTTAGAAGAGTATAAAAGTCTTCTAACTTGAGAAGAAATAAAATGGGAGGGGCATAGGGAGGGGGGAGAGGACAAGGGCTGGGATCTTTAGAGGGGAGGGGAAGGGCATAGGTAAAAGGGGGTATAGAAGGGTGTTTGGATTTATGGGAATAAGAGGATAGGGGAAGGACTCTTGGAGCGGGGTAGGCAAGCAAGAGGAGGGCATTGTAATGGGTAGAAGTATGGTAGAGGAAACAAGATCTGCACAAACAAAAGCAAAGACCGAGAGTAGAATATGTTTGGGAAAGTATACATCTATATATCTATGTATATGTGTATGTATATACCTATAACTATAGAGAAACAGATCTAAACTTTTTGCAGCCTTCTCAGGAATGGGGGGAGGGAAAAGTACACAGCAGAGAACAAAAGAAAACTCACAAGGAAGCATAGAAAAGATGGACAATTATCAACACAATGGGTATTATTTATCATACCGGCTTTACTGAAATGAAAATTTTTTGTTACATATTTTGAATCTTTTTATGTTATGCTATGCACGTGACATGATTTTTTTTTCTAACTTTGTGTTTAAGTTACAGTATTTAACTTTATGATATGTTTTCGTTTCTTTTTTGTATTCTGTATTTGTGTTCTGGCGTTTGAGTCTAAAAAAAAATTTAAAAAAAAAGATGAAGATAAAGTCATTTAATGTTAAATAGCCATCATTCTGTTGGAATGTAAAACATATGTTTTTAGGATTCCTTTACAGGGAATGACCTTTCTCTACCTGAATTTTAAGTATCTGCATTGTTTCTAGTCCTGCCTTTGGTTTTCGGTTTTTGTTTTCAATGAGTGTGGGAAGGCCTTTGGTCCTTTTTTACTGTGCAGTTTTATTTTAGAGATGGTTTTTTTTAATATTAGTTGAAATTTGAGAATAGTTTCTGTCTTTTTTTCTTCAGTTCATCTTTTATATGGGTTCTGGGGATTTTCATCATTGATGATATTATCAGTGACCTCACTAGATGCTAGATGTACTAGTTTCACTAGCACAACAGTTTGAATTTGAGGGACATAGTGTTTAGAGAGTAAAGATTGGAAATAGAAATTCTTAGCATAAAGTTTTAATAATAGATCAATTTCCACGTTCCATAGAAATTCTGTTCATGGTGAGGAAGACAACTTCTTTTTTAGAGCTTAATTAGGCAACCTGAGGCTTAATTCACAAGAAGAACTATGTTAAAACATTAGAAATGTTTCAGGCTATAACCTTGAAAATATGGATTACTTTGCATTCCATATATACTTGTATTTTTTTTATTTTACTGAACTATTTATCAAACTTTTTAAAGGAAAATCTGACTACTTTTTTGTCTCTTTTTAAATTTCTTTTTATTTGTTATTATATTTCATTTTGACAAATTAGTCATTTGCTAATAAAGGATTTCCATAGTGCTTTCCCACTAAAAACAGGTGAAATAATTTAGTGATTATAACTGATAGTACATGTAATTTTCCATTTTCAAGATTTACCATTTCTTAAGATAAAAGATATATATTTTAAATTTAGCTGGTTAGAACCAACATGCTTTTATTTTGTTTTAACCTTAGTTTTGTTGCCTTTTAATGTCGTTTTCATTTGCATTATTTCAATAATAAATATTGGTTTTGTTCTGCCTTCTTCCTTCTTATAAATTTTCCCAAGTTTCTCTGAATTCTTCTTATCATTCTCTCCTTATGTAGCAGGAATATTCAATTATATAAATATGTAACAGTTAGTTCAGCCAAGCTATGGACACACTATTTGATTACAGTTTTTTGTTGCTCTGAAAATTTTGGTACATCTCTATGAGACTTTGCTTTTTTTATTATTGATCCTGTGGGAAACAAAGCCAATAATTTAGTCCCTCAATCAAAGGATATGAAGGTTTTAGTAACACCTCTCAAAAAGTTCCTTTTTATATACCTACACAATTTAGGACAACATTTGCTATTAAGAAATACATGGAAATATTGTGTCAGTACCAACCTCACTTAATTGCTAGGTCTACTTTTTCTCTTTGGTTCAAATCGGAGTGTCTGATTCAAAGTTGTAACTTCTCTAATGTGTTTCAGAATCATCTGCTTCCATTAAAGGGCAGAAAGTTATTGGGGTTTGGCACAATCTCTTTTGAAGAAATTATAGTGAAGATGGGGAGAAACATGTGTCTGATATGGTTTACTGGTGATAGACAAGACTTTTTGCCTGTCACGTACACTGGTGTTCCTTGCTGGGCCTGAAGAAATTACTTGTGTTTTCACTAAGGTAAATTATTTTTTGGAGAGGTCTGTGGAATAATTGACCCTCACTGGATTATACAGGCAGAATTTGTAGCCTATATATAATTTTTGTAGGAAATTGGAGAAATAATATTTTTTGGCTAGAATATTGTGAGAATGAAAAGTGTTGGCCTTGTTTTCTGTTGGGAAATTTGGATTATGGGTGGTGTTTTTGTGTTGTTTTGTGCATATTTCTGCTTTTTTTGGTGAGGGGAGAAGTATTAATATTGTTTATATGTCTGAATTGTTGAGATCCCTAGTGTTTCATATTTTGAAAAAGGCACACAGAGGGCTTCAGAAAATGGGGATTTTGTTATTCCTCCAGTTTCTTGTGCTCTCAGTAAAGACTTACAATACAGAATGCTCAGCTGGGTGAACTGTTGGAGAGTTCTAGTCATTCACATGGTAGATGGAATTTGTATAATCTACATGTAATAATGCTTGAGCCATCACCCCTTCCCACCCTTACCCAACTAGAGAATGTATTCAATTTGTATATAACATGAAACTCAGATTATTAGATTTGGTTATTGTTGTATTTTTTAAAAATAACAGATGGAAAAATGAAAACATAATGAAGTCATCAAATCAGCCCCCTTATGAGAAGACGTGGCTGACTGTCCTCCCTCTGAGAATCTTTTGCACATCATTTTCTTGGCTATTAGGCAGTTTTATTTTATTGAAGGTTTGTTGCTTATTGCCATAGAAGATTTTTATAGAGCTCAATCAACAGATTGTACCTTTGGGAGCTTTTCCTCCCCTACACATTTAAGAATACAACTCCTAATAACAGTGATACAGATGGTTTATAGGCACCAAGAAGGAAATATGTGCCGTGACTTGGAAGAATGTGAGACTTAAGTTTTGACTGAGTCTAGCCCTGTAAAGTCATTCCTCTCTGTCTTTGGAAAAGACATGTGAATCAAGGTCTTGGCTCACTATCAGCAGTGTCTCTTCATTGAAGATGGATAAGAGAGGGATGTGTCATTTCTTTAGTAGGCCTTAATGTTTCCCTAAGTAAAATCTTAGGGATTCTAAATGTGCCTGTACCCCCATATTTTTATGGAAGTGAGTTGGTAAAGTCTGCTAGAGAGACAGTGTTGGTGAAACAGTTGCTGATTTTGTAACATTAAAAAATACCTGCCCTTTTCTGCTTAAATTGTTCCATTTCCATTGTGGAGATATCCAACTCATATATATATATATATATATCATATGTGTGTATATTCATATTTGTATTCTGTGTGTACGTATAATATTCTAGCTAGGGAAGTTTGTCACTTACCTGCTTACCCTTCTCAGGGTGGCCCCAGGGGAAACCTTTTGATACCTTGACTAATTTGGAAAGACAAAAGTTAAAGTGGACTTGTACTTTATGTAATGAAATTCACACTATCGAAGCCATTAATGTTCTGAATCATGTGTATGAACATGCTCACATATATGTGCATGCCTGTATTTGGGACATTCGTGTGTGTGCACAAGCACAAGAATTTAAGGTTTTTTGCAGTGTTACTTGGTGGCACAGTGGATAGAGCACTGAGCCTGTGCTCAGGAAAACCTCAGCTGAAATCTGACCTTAGACAGTTAATAGCTCTGTGATCCTGGACAAGTCACTAAACCTCAGTTTCCTCAACTATAAAATGAGGATAAAAGCAGCACTTACCTCCCAGGACTATTGGGAGGATCAAATAATACACATAGTAAAGGCTATATAAATTTTAACTATTTTTCTCCCTCTTGAAATTCCTTTAGTACTCTGTAGGTGCTTTCTTTTTTGTCTGTTTCCAAACATGGACCCTATTTTGAGTTCTAAGGTCCTTGAGGGTAGGGTCTGTTTCTTTATTTTTCTTTGTATGCCTGTTGAATAGCACATTGTGGCAATGAGGTATGGAAGGGGAAGGGAGGGTGTGAAGGACTACCAGTGAAGAAACTCTCTTGACTTCTGTAGATCAGAAGCCCTTTGGAAATTTGTGATCTTAGAAAACGGACTGGGTCCCTTATATCTCTTCCCTTGCTCATCCAAATGACAGAGAAGAGCTTCTCCTCTTACTTCTGCTTGCTCTGGCCTGGTGCCTCAAACCTTTGCAATCTAGTTTCCAAACTCAATACTCAACCTTCCCCCCGCCCCCCCCAAAAAGAACTAGATGTTATGATGGAAGTCATTGGGGAAATTTGACCCAATACATAGATTTATATTTTGAATTTTTCCCTCAGAAATATGCCCAACAAGTAAAGTTGGCTCTAAAGGGAAGCTAGCCCTGTGAGGATATATATATATTCCCATGGTTGAGGGCTTATTGTGTACCATGGCAGACCTTTCATATGTCTACACCAGTTAATTTAACTCACCAACAGAATATCTTTTAAAGATGTCAGAATGATTCGATTTACTGCCTGAACAATATTCATCACTGAGAATTACAGCCCACTTAGATTGGCAAGGCCAGGGCAGGACTCAAAATTGGTCTCTCTGTAGTCATGAAATCCTAGCAATGAATCAGTCAAATTCTGTGGGCTTGTTTTTTTTTCCTTGATAGTAGGGAGCCCAATTTTGAGTCACTTTACTTACAGAATGAATGGTAGATGTTGTTGAACATTATGCATGTATTCTTTGCCCAGCCATACTTGTGAGCCAATGCTTTTTTCTCCCCTTTTTCAGAATGTACTGTACTTTATATCTATTCAAACAGTGATTTTCTTTGCTGTTCTCTTGAAAATTCTCTTCTGGTCTTGCTCTTAATATTCTGCCAGTTTTTTTTTTCCTTCCCAGTTTAAGAAGTCAGAGTGCTTTTATGGCTTTCAGTCTTATCAAATTCCCATAAGTTTTTTTTTTACTAAGTCTTTTTTCAGTACCCACAAATTTTATTTTGTTTTAAATTATTTATTGTTAGTTTTCAACATTACTTCTACAAGTTTTAAATTTTTTCCCCCTTCTTCCTTCCTCCCCTCAAGACAGATTGCAATCCGATATGAGCTCTGCACATACATTCCTATTAAATACATTTTCACATTAGTCATGTTTCATAGAAGAATTATAATGAATGGAAAAAAACCATGAGAAAGTATAAAAAGAAAACAAAAAAGAAAATAGTCAGCTTCACTCTGCATTGTGACCCCATAGTTCTTTCTCTGGATGTGCCTGGCCTTTTCTGTCATGTATCCTTTGGAATTGTTTTAGGTCCTTGCATTTCTGAGAAGGGCTCCACACACTGTGGCTGTTACTGTGCACAATGTTCTCCTGATTCTGCTCCCCTCTCTCAGCATCAGTTCATATAAGTCTTTCCAGGTTTTTCTGAAGTCGGCCTACTCATCATTTCTTATATCACAATAGTATTCCATTATATTCATATACCACAACTTGTTTAGCTATTTCCCAATTGATGGGCATTCCCTCCATTTCCAGTTCTTGGCCACCACAAAAAGAGCTGCTATAAATATTTTTGTACATGTGGGTCCTTTTCCCATTTTGATGATCTCTTTTGATACAACCCAAGAAGTGGTATTGCTGGGTCGAAAGATATGCACATATTTCTAGCCCTTTGGGCAGAGTTCCAAATTGCTGTCTAATGGTTGGATCAGCTCATAGCTCCACCAACAATGAATTAATGTCCCAATTTTCCTGCATCTAATTCAAGATTTATCATTTTCTTTTTTTTGCCATGTTAGCCAATCTGATAGGTGTGATGTGGTACCTTAGAGTTGTTTTGATTTTTATCTCTCTAATCAATAGTGATTTAAAGCATTTTTTCATATGACTATAGATAGCTCTAATTTCTTCCTATGAAAACTGCCTGTTCATATCCTTTGGCCTTTTATCAATTGGGGAATGGCTTGTATTCTTGTAAATTTGACTCAGTTTTCTATATATTTAAAAATGAGGCCTTTATCAGAGACACTGGTTATGAAAATTCTTTCCCAGTTTTCTACTTCCCTCCTAATCTTGATTGCATTGCCTTCGTGCAAAAAATTTTCAATTTAATGTAATCAAAATTATCCATTTTGCATTTCATAATGTTCTCTATCTCTTGTCTGATCATAAATTCTTCCACCCACAAATTTTAAAAGATGGACTTTGTTTCCATAGTCTTTTCTCAGGTCTACTCTCTCAGTGATCTCCTCTCCTCTGATTGGTTCAGCTTCTTCTCAGTGCAGGTAGACATCTGCACACCCAGCCCTCGCCTCTCTCCTAAGCTCCAATCCCACATCACCATCTGCCCACAGAACAACTGCTGGATTCCCTAGGGCCATTTAAAAGTCAACATGGTTCAAAACAGAGCTCATCATCTAACACCTTCCTGCCCACCCCCTCTTCTTCCAGACTTTCCTATTTCTCTTTAAGACAGCACTATTCTTCCAGTCACAAACTTTCACAATTTAGAAGTCAAATCTTCACACTCATCCTGCCCCCAATATCCTTGGCATATCCTTGTCATCACTTGGCAATCATTTGCAAATCTTGTCAATTCTGCCTTTTCAATATTTTCTACACCTATCCTCTTTTCCCTATTTGCATGGCTACTGCCTAGCTCAGGCTACCATAATTTTTGTGTTTCTACAAACTCCTTTTTCTGAAATTTAGAACCCTTCACAGTCTGGCTCCAACCTATCTTTTTATACTGACTGCATGGCACACCTCCTGTACTCCATATCCTACCCACACTGACCAGCATCCTGTTTCCTGAACACAGCATCCCATTCCCTGCCCCTGTGCTTTTCCCCAGGCTCTCCCCCATGTGTGTAATTTTCTCTGTCCTCACATCTACCTCAGAGAATCCCTGGCTTTCTTTACAGCACAACTTCAGGGCTCTTTCCTATACCTCTCTTAATCTCCTTCCTTCCTTTGTTAATGATCTCCTCTGATAGTACATTTTACTCATCAGATACATATTTTTATTTTACTAATATGTATATGTATTGTTTCTCCTGTTAGGATGCAAGCTCCTTGAGGACATAGACTGTTGAATTTTCTCTTTTTATTCCTGGTGCTACATCCAGTAACTGGAACATAGTAGGCACTTAATCTGGCAAGAATGTGGCCTTAGAGAAGTGTGCTAGGCTTATAAAAGCACTTTATCTGATTCGTAGAGTGGATCTAAATTGCGAAGATCAAAATATTAACTTTCTAAGTTAATATTCTGGTGCTACTCACTTGCCCTAGTCTAACATCGAGGGGATTAAAGTGGAATGGGACCCCAGAAAGTGGCATGAAAGTGAGAGAAGTGGAGAGAGCCCTCTGGAGGAAAGCATGGAGCTGTGGTCGGTTTCAGTCCTCTGTTATCCAGTTATCTTCTGGTTCTTCCCAGTATAAACCCAGAGCTCCATCTATCTCCACAAAGGCATCTCTGTGTCTTAGTCTCAGACTCCCCACACTTATTTGCTGTTATTATCAAAGCAGCATCATGCACATAGTAACACCACCACTGATAATGATAGCAGTAGTTGCCATCTAAAGCAGGTCTTTTAGAATGCATGTTTGTTTTTATAACATAGTCATGAATTGTTCGTGTCAAAAATTATTTGAAGAACTCCTTTGTTCATGTATCCTTGTTTTTATGAACTACCTAAGCATGTATGTCTCAGTTTTTTTCTTGATCTTTTAATTACCATTTAATAAAAGATAGATCTTGTTGAAGAGGAGGCCTGTGTCTTTCCCTGGCATAGTATTCCAACCATGCTTCCTTCCATTAGTAGTATCATTTCCATTGCCAGAATCTCAGGTTTCCTTTTGTGCTGTGCATAGTTAGTGAATCTGAAGTTTTCAGCTTTGTGGTACCATTGAAGTATCTCGTAATGGTTAGAAAGTAGATCTCTTGCACTGAGTTTAGTAAAAACCTACTAGCACTCAATAGAATTTTTAAAAATCTGTGTGCAGGTTTGTTTGATCTTACCAGCTAAATAAAGACAAAATAAAATTATCTAGTCCTTCAGAGGGTCCAGTTCAATTAAAAATATTGTTAGCACGGGTGTTTGGATTTGTCCCTGTAGAACTGCCATAGGAGGGTTGGTTGATATGTAATTTATTAACCAAAGCTTCTTTTGCTAACATTTAAGCTTGCAGGAAGACAGTGCAAACACAAATATTTATGATACACCGGATGGACAGTAAAGACCTTGCTTTTATTTTAATGAGGAACTATCTCAAATTGGTGGTTGGAATTTCTTTAATACATTGAAGTCAGTGTGTAAAACTTGTAATTTCCCCCCATTTAACAGAAGAGTTTCTTTCTTTGTTTTGTTCCCTTCCTCTTCTTCCTGCTCAACCCCCTGATCTCTTCTGTCCACTCTTCCAGTGGCCTCTCTCACCTCCTTCCTTTTTTCCTCAGAGCTTTTATCTACATTAGGAATGAAATGGATTTACAAAATTTATAAATGGTCTGTCTCATCTCCCCATCCCTTTTTTAAAAACTGCAAACCTAAATTTTTTGATGAGAAAAATATTGAAGTTAGCATTGACTAATACAAAGGGTCAGATTTTTTCCACAGTGGTTAACAATTAATTACATTTCTGTAGCAAACCTCATGGTGTTGTATATGGGGGAAATAGTGATATTTCAAGATGTTCTTCAACCACATTCTGGGACTTGTAGCCCGGCTTGGTCATTTAGTTTAATTTTCAACAGAATAAAATGGTGTAGGGATAAATTGATGCAGACTATTGAGCAGCTAGCATGTGGTTCTGGATGGTAAAGTGTTTTGGACCAAATCAGATTAACCTAAATACAGAAATCAAAGTAGATCGTTAAAAATGATGAGAATTCAACTTACTTGGGAATTTTGTCACAGATTCCTTCTGAATGCTCTGTAATGTTTATATGGCTTGTTGTAGTTAAAATATGGAAAGTCTATAGAGGTCATGGAATCAATGTGTGCCATCATTTACATACTTCCAACTCTGTACAGGGCTAGTATAAAGTGACTCTGGAATTCACAGAGAAAATTACCTGGGGACTGAAGGGTATTTTCATCTTAAATGTTCAAGAGGAACTTTGTTTCATTGTCTAAGTGATGCCCTTGTCCTTGAGATGTCTTTAGTTTTCAGATGAAAATGCATGTCTCATCTTTATTCCAGAACTTTTCTACTATAGAATATTTTCAAGGGATGGCTCAAATTATTGTTTCCGTTCTTTTTTAAATAATGGCCCCTTAAGGCCCTTTTGCTGGCTTCCATTTCTTCTTACAACCCTCCTTCCCAGCTAAAGAACGATTCCTTTCTTATTTTTTCTGTTTTTTTTTGGGGGGGGAGGCAAGGCAGTTGGGGTTAAGTGACTTGCCCAAAGTCACACAGCTAGTAAGTGTGTCAAGTGTCTGAGGTCAGAATTGAACTCAGGTCCTCCTGACTCCAGGGCTGGTGCTTTATTCCCTATACCAGCTAGCTGCCCCTCTTATTTTTCTTTTGTGATATACTTTCTCTAAGACCTTTTTATCAGATGTTCTTAACATGGACTCACTTTTATCTTGTATGATTTTGTCCTTCTGTTCTGCCCTGTATTTATGTCTTTGAATATTTGTGGAAGTAGGTAAAGGTAAGACACATGGATTTCGACACTTCTTCATTTTATTCCACCTTTTTAGCCATGCAGTTCTGTATGAAATGTGCTTTTGCCTGTTTTTTTTTGTAAATGTTAATTCTTTTTGCTGCATGTGAGCAGATGACACGTACATATTGGTCAGCCTATAAGCATTTATCAAGTATTTACTGTGTGCTAGGTACTGAAGGTACACACAGAAAAGCAATAACATGGTTTTCAAACTCAACGAGCTCACTTTCTAACAGGAAAAACAACAGGCAAACAGCTATGTATATTGACAGTAATAATAAATGTTGTTTCCATGTGTTCTCATTCTGGGGATCCTTCATTTTAACCAACCATCTCCTTCTTGCTGTGATCTTAAAGGTCTGTGGAGTCACATATATATGACACAATTTTGTGGCTTTCAGCACTATTTTTTTTTCTAATTTATTGGTCTCTTTTGTTTTTATGCCATGGTCATATCCAGATATCCCCTTCCCTTATTCAGAGAGCCATTCCTTGTAACAAAGAATCAATTTCAAAAGAAGTTCAGTCTCACCAGCCAGCCAGGCCATCACTGAAGCCTGACAGTATGTAGTCAGTGTTCCATGTCCCGGCAAAGAAGGCAGAGATGTATTTTTTCTTGTCTTCTTTGGGGTCGTTTGCTTCTTATAATTCTGTTTTGTTGCGATTTCCATTGCCACAGTCCTTTCCCATATGTATCATTTCTGGTTCTCCTTACTCCCCCTTGCATAATTGCATATACATTTTCCCATGCTTCCCTGTATTCTTCATATTCATTCTTTCTTTTGTTCTAATATTTCATTACTTTAAAATGCCACAGTTTAAACCTGTCTGAATTCTTGAGAATATCCTTTGTGGCCTATTCTTCATTACCACAAAAATACTGCTAGAAATACTTTGGTGCCTTTGCAATCTTTCTTTCTGTCTTTGATCTCCTTGCTAAGCATCACTCACCACCATTTACAAGGTTTTCAGTTAGAATAGACTGACAAATGCCAGTTTGGCTAATTACCACTGCGTTTGTAAATAAAATTCTGATATGGTCTTTCTCTAACTATTTTCAGGTCACTTTGTGTCTGCTTAATCTTTTTACACTTTAATAAACTAAGAGAAAGATGGAGAACATTAGATATCCAACTGTAATTTAGCACTGTCAAGCTTAAGGAGGGGATTATGGTCATTAAGAGCAAAATGGTTTCATTTATGGACTGAGAACAATGAGGGCCATCAATAAGCCACTTTCTAGCTCTAATGATGCTACTTCTCTATAATTGTGTGTAAATCTAACAAACTAATTTTCTTGGATTCTATAGGGAATGAGTGTTAGACAACTTTGGAGAGTATATTTCTTTTATCTCCCTTAAATTTTGTCATTAAAAACACAAGTGGATGGATATTTATATGTGTTGATGAATGTAATAGAGGCATTCTAGGTGAATTGATCTTTTATTTATAAGCACACAAGCAATTTTCTGTCTTGGCCTATCATCTTATTATTGAGAGGATCAGGATTAGAAATATTATTTAAGTGATCCGTTACTGGTGCCATCTGAATGTCACAGAAGTCATTCCTTTCAGACATGTTATCACCTTGTGAAATTACCAACCAAATGGAAATTCCTTTTAAGAAGACTAGAGAATGAAGAAAGTGGCTATGTGAAGGTACCAAGACTGAATCTCAAAGCATTATAGGATTAGAGATTACTAGCATAGATTTAGAAGTGAAAGAGGCCTTCGAGGCCATCGAGTCCAAGTCCTTCACTTTACAGAAGAAGAAACTGAGGTCCTGAGTGCTCAAGTTCACCTAGGAAGAGCCAGAAGCAGTATTTAATCTTGTGTCTTCCTGACTCCAGGGTCCAGCATGCTTATTCACTATGGCACCTAGCTGTTGAAAAATCTTGCTCATTGAGCACTGTCCTTGGGTTCATGTTCAGAGCCCTGCTGTTTCTAATTTATACTCAGTAGAAATATGAAATTCAGATTCCCAGTCTGGCTTTTTGCTTCCTTTTTGAAGCAAGAAAATATACCAGAGAAGTGTTGGAAACTGGAGTGTTCTTAATCTTTTCATGGTGAATGAACCTGCTGTAAGGTGATGTAGTCTTTCAGAGGTGTGAGATTCAGCAAACTTAAGGCATCAGGCTGATTTTCTCCTTAGTTTTGAATGTCTTAGACAAATCACCCTTCCCCTCCCAAAGGGAGGATTTCAAAGTGACTTCAGATTTCAGAATACTGCAATCCATACTGTCCTCCCATATTGAATAAAAGTAAAGTTCATCTCACCC
Source organism: Petaurus breviceps papuanus (assembly GCF_028583685.1). Lineage (NCBI taxonomy): Eukaryota > Metazoa > Chordata > Mammalia > Diprotodontia > Petauridae > Petaurus > Petaurus breviceps. Next base: position 7,947,869 of record NW_027187307.1, on the reverse strand, counting down.
TAGCTGCCTAGTTGGAAATGAAAGAAACCTCGTAAGAGTCAGAGGTTGGATAGGCCGAGAGGTGTCTCTCTTAGAAGGGAACGGTAAATTCTACTTTGTTTGGCATAGTACTGTGGGCTATACAGGAAGAGTACCAGAAAGAACTCCCTTTCCTCAAGGGGATCATATTCTGGGGCAGAAAAGATAGGAGCACTTTAAATAACTGCAGAGTTACACCAGACAGTAGAGAATCAACTGGGAAATTGTGTTGTTTAGATGCCAAGAGTTCAGAGAAGAGAAAGTGAGAGTGCCAATGTCATGGCAGGACTGCACTGCTTTCCTAAGTGTTATGGGTGAGTGAATGATGTTTCAGGAACTCATTGGGCTGTGTATGTGCCATTAACAGCAGTATGTCCTGGAGAATAGCTGGTAAAATCTAAGTCTATCAAAATGAATACTTTGATATGAAATATGCAGTATAATTAAAAACATGCTGGTGCTTGTTACTAAAGGGTAAACAATGAGCTTGCATTTCAGAGCCTAGAATGTAAATATGCAGGTGCAGGCTATCACAGTCTGGATTTGTTCCACTGCATATGGCCAGGTGTAGTTATGGCTATTATGGATAGTCATTTGCCCTTATGGTTAAAATTTTCCACTGATTTCTGTCATAGACAGACACACATGCATCATTAAAATCTTAAAGCACTGTATAAATGTGTGCTATTATATGTATAGGAATGTAAACATGTACCCACTCACCTCATCTTTGCTATGAAGACATTGTAACTGGGTACCCAAATGGATCTGTGATCTCTCTTATGTGGGTTTTCCTTCCATCGACTCAGATGACAACCCATCCATATGGGGCCATCCGAGTCTGCCCACTTCTGACCATCGCCTCCCATGGATTCACCACAGAACAGCCATGCACAGGTGCACTTAGCATACTCGGAGTCTCCCAGGTGGTTGGCATTTGACACACCCATCTTCTGCCTTGCTCATATATTTCCTTGATAACTTTACTTTTCCTTCTTTGTTTGACCTATTCAGATCCCCCTCCCCCACATACACCTGTCTGTTGCTCTATGAAAGATAACTGTGACTTTTTTATTCTTTGCAGACTATAGTTCTCTATAGTATTTCACTGTATAAATAAATAATTGAAATTTTCTAGAATAAAACTAGTTAATTTAAACTTGCTAAATATTTAGTCATCTTCCTCAGCAGTACCGATTAGATACTCATCGTATGTACAAGATTTGCTAAATGGGGATAAAGCACAGGAATATAATGTGCATGAAATGAACACAGTGATGGTTTCCCCCAAGTTCTATCAGTGTAGAATTAATTTGAGTTTCATATAATTTATTGTTAGTAAATCAAGGTCTTCCTATGTTGGGCAGTTGCTTGTGGTTCATTGTTTGATTCAGCAAGTGTTACTAGAAAACTTCCCATCTGTTACAGCACTGTGAGGAACAAACAGTGCTGTTGCCCTGAAGGAGCTTACAGAGAGATTGGTTTTTCCTTGGCAGGGTAGTTGAGAAGAATTTAACCAATATGACTCTCACTAATAAAATGCTTTCATGAAGCCATCCAAAACATGTCTTCATGTGTTCCCCCTCTTCCTATCCTATGGCCTGTCAAATGTCTGAGTGAAGTAGCAGCTGGCTTTCCAGTAGAATTCTCTAGGGTGGTAGGACTCTGGGGTCATGTTACTTTTTTAAAGAAAGCAACCAAATAACCCACCCATTTTTCTTAGACTCAGATAGGCTTGACTGTCTGGCTATATAATGCTCAGCCAAGCTGACCTCAGAATCTCAATGTGTGGTTCCAAACCATTGCTAGACAAATTCCTGAATCCCTTAATTATGTTCATTATCAAATTACAACCCTGAATTTTGTAGAGAGAGATTCACCTTGTTTCAGGGAGTCAGAAATCACCTTCATGCCTCATGGTCAAACCTTTGGGCTGCAATTAAAATAAAGTTACAGGAACTAAAATTATTGTGTTCATGTGCTAAGTTCTTTAGGGACATTAGAAACCAGGAAAATACTGTTTTCATCAGTAGAATGAGTTCCTGTAGAAAGTGACACTATTGATGTCGTGTACAAAAGGCATGGAAAAACTTGCATTTGCCAACTTTGCTTGTTGCTTTGGCACTACTCATTACTGGGTACTTACTTTTTTTCTTTCTAAGATCATACCCTTTATTAGGCAGCAATATTCTACTAATGGAGAAAAGAAAATGAGCAATTTACAATTATGTAAATAAGATAGCATTTTTTCTATTTCTGAAAGTATTAGAGAGTTTTTTCCCCTCTAAATGAATGAAATCTCAAATAAAATTAGAATCTCTGTACCCATCCACTCATTACAGGGTGACAGTAGTCACAATTTAAAAAGAAAAAAATCTGTCGAGACTCCATAAAACAAGATTATCTTAGCAAAATCGAGATTTCTTTTCCTATACCATGCTAAAAATGTAGCTGAGAGCTGTTGTTTATAAGATCAATGAAGGTTCTGTGCATGAAATGTGATCTGCATACTTGATGACTTGATCTAAATTATAACTCAGAACATACAGTGGAAGAAAGAAGCCCTATTCCCACCTTGTCCATGTATGTTGAACCAAGTTGACATGTTTACCCAACTCTCCCAAAAGCATCCTCAGTTCACTCCCCAAGTAGCACCTGGATGTTAGTTGTTTTTGCTGTTTTGTTGTTTTTTGCTCCTTTCCAACTCTTCGTGACCCCATTTGGGGTGTTCTTGGCAAATATACTGGAATGGCTTGCCATTTCCTTCTCCAGTCCATTTTTCAGATGAGGAAACTGAGGCCAACAGGGTGAAGTGACTTACTCAGGGTCATACAGCTAGTAAGCATCTGAGACCAGATTTGAACTCAGGAAGAGGAGTATTCCTGACTCCATGCTTGGCCCTGTACCCATTGTGCAACTTAGCTGCCATGTATTTTAGTAGGAGTACCTATTTCAGTGGTAACCATCTTTAACTGTGTCAGGGATGTTACAGCTGTTTGCCCATGCATTTGGAACCTTTGCCTTGGACTAATCTAGAGGGTTCTAGAGGGGAACGCCTTTTATGACTCTTTTCAAATTCTGGGGAAATAGGATAGAGTTGTTGATTTGTGTTAGAATAATGACCATCTCTAGGAGATTCTGTCCTTAGTAGTATGTTGAATTTGGAGTGGAATTTACAGATGGATTGATTGATTGATTTTGCTTTTTGAGGGGGAAGGCAGGGTAATGGGGGTTAAGTGACTTGCCCAAGGTCACACGGCTAGTTTTGTGCGAAGTATCTGAGGCCAGATTTGAACTCAGGTTCTCCTGACTTCAGGGTCAGTGCTCTTTTCACTTCACCACCCATCTGCCTCTACAGGTTTATTTTTAATCCATAGAGTGAGAGTGTGATAGCATGATGAATCAGTGTTTGAGAAAAATCAGCTTGGTTACAATATATAGAAGATGGATCAGGAAAGAAAGATCAGTTAGAAAGCTGTTGTGATCACTGAAATGTAAGATCATGAGGGCCTGGGTCAGAGTGGTGGCAATAAGAAGAGAATGGAAAGGAAGAACTGATGAGCTTTAGTAACCAACCTCCAAAAGGGGGAAGAGTATAGGTAGGGCTGCAGAGGAGGAAGAGAAGCCAACAGAGAAGCCAGAATAAGAGCCGCCACTTAAATCTCTCTGGTGTATTGGAAGAGAAAATACGAGGCTTTGGGCTGGGAGAATCACTCTCTCATTCATCTGGCACCTACTCTGTAAGCCCCGGACTATGCTAAGCACTGGGGATACAAAAACAAAAGAAGTCATCCCTGCCCACAAAGTGCTTCTGTTCTACTTTGGTGAAGCAATCAATCAACAAGCCTTTAGTGAGCTACTGGCACATGGTAGACACTGGGGATGTTTTTGGAACTCTGATTTCATCCATCAAAAGGATTCCCAGGTGCTGGGAGCTGCAGAGACAGAAAAACAATGGTACAGAAGCAGCCCGTGGCTTCTCAGCTTGACTTCTGAAATGATTTCGGTTTTCCATCTCCTTGTAACTCAGGCAGTCAATATAATTTAAATAATACAAACATGTTTTTAGAACAAAACGTTCTTTACTTTGGGAAAGTTTTACTCATTCAGGGGTATATTTCCTTAACCATCCTTTGAGTAGATGGGTAATTCAAAACAATAATAATAGTAATAACAATAATAACCAGCATCTACATTATGCTTCAAGGTTTGCAAAGTGCCTTACAAATGCACTCTCCTTAGATGTTTGCAGCCACCCAGTGAGGTAGGTAATATTATTATTACTCTTTTACATATGAAGAAGCTGAAGTTGGGGGCAGTTCAATGACTTGCCCAGGGTCACAGAGCTAGTAAGTATCTGAAGTGAGATTTAAACTCAGGTCTTCTGACTCCAAGCCCAGCATTCCATCCTCTGTCCTTCCTGACTGCCCCCAGATTCCAAAAGAAAAGTCTTAAGGATGTTAACATCATGATGAAGATGATAATGATGCTATATAGAGTGAATGAGTATTTATTCAGTATTTATAATTATAATTATATTTATAATTATAAATTCAGTATTTATTCTGTGCCAAGCATTAGGTGCTGGGAAAAAGAGGAGCAAGCCAAGTCAGTCCTTGGCCTCATCCTCATGAAGTGCCAGAAAGCATGTCAGTGTGGGGCCATGCCCAGGAGACTGGGCAGGGGGGTATAATTGAGGCCCAATGACATACCTTTCAGAGCTGACAGTGTGGGCCTAGGGCTGTAACCTGGGCTACACTGGAACTCTCTGATGGGCTTGAAAAAGTTGAGAATATTGGATTTGTCCCCCACTTAATGTGGTACAATTTCAGGCCAAATTCCATAGATCACATTGGTCACACCTGTAAACAGAGTGCCGTCTGAACTGTGTACGACATTTTGCAGGTACGCTAATTATTTTTCTGACTACTATTGATTGAATTACTATTACAAAGATGCCTACTCCCAGAAATCCAAAAAAGATAATTAGCTCACAAATATATGCAGATTATACTTAAGGAACAGTTCACTTCCTTGTTATTAATATAAAGACATTTTATTTTACTATATAAACATACATATATAGAGAGAAAGACAGACATAGCTAGAGAATGTGTTCTTGCTTTAAATAAGGGATGTATAGGTAAATTTTGTGTGTGTATTACATCTAATTAGGACACCTAGGTGGCATAGTGAATAGAGCTCTGGGCCTGGAGTCATGAAGACCTGAATTCAAATATGACCTCAGACAGTTACTAGCTATATATATGGGCCTGGACTTCACCCTGTTTGCCTCAATTTCTTCATCTATAAAATGAACTAAAGAAAGAAATGGCAAACCACTCCAGTGTCTTTGCCCAATGGGGTCATAAAGAGTCAGACACACCTGAACCAACTGAAAAACAATAATGTATCATCATGGCACCCTGGTGCATTCAAGGTCCCAAAGAAGCCAGTGGCTTCATAGTTCTACTTTGAAGACTCGTTGTTTTGCCCATTTCCTTGAAGCTGATGTATCTGATGTAATTTGAATAATAGAAATATATCCTTACAATAAAGTGTCATTTACCATTTCAGCTTCACTGTGAGATTCTGTAGCATACATGCTGGGAAGATAGTTTTCCAGATTCTATTCCCAAGAGGCTGTGTAGAGTTTCAGTGTTGGCAATATACATTCACCAAAGCAATGATGCAATCTTGTTCTGCTGTTCTACTGACCTAAATTAGTATGTGACATTTACATTAAATATATGCATGCGGTCAATGAAAAAGAATGCATTCTTGATAATACTTTACATAGAACTTGTTACTCTCTAAAGAGTCCTTGTATCCATAATGTCTCCACAATTACACTGAGTAAGTGGATCACCTTTTATATTTTATTTTTTTCCCTCCTTATTTTCTCTTCTCTCTCCCCACCTGCAGCATTTGAGTATTCCTGGGACCTAGTTCAATCTAAGCAGTCTCTACTTTTAGTGACTGTTTGACTAATGCTTGAGTTTTATCTTTCTCTCAACAACATCCTTAAAAAGTGGCACATTCTGCCAGGTCTCTTTACTTGGACCATTTGCTCTTCTCCATTCCAAAGACTGTTGCATCTGTTGGGGCTATACATTAGCGGCTATAACTTGTAATTCCATGAATTTAATCAGCAAACATTTATTAAGAGCCTTTTCCTAGAACCATATTGTCTTCTGATTACACAGCTATTTTTTTCAAGTGCTTTGTATCTGTGGGAAATGCTTAGTTGTTCTAAAGTATCACAGAACTTGAGAGTTGGATGGGACCTCAGTGGCCATCAATCCTCAATTCAGACACAAAAGTAATCTATCAATCTCAAAAGGAAAACATAAAACTGACTGTGAGAGAACTGCTTCTTCCTTCCCCACCAGTTGCTCTGCTTGCTTTTGGAACATCATCCTCTTAAGCCCCTAAGAATCCTTGGGGACAACCTACCTCCCCTTTCAACTTCCTTTTGTGGGTTTTCTTCTCCTATTACTGTAAGCCCCTAGAAGTCAGGGACCGTCTTTCTTTTTCTTACTTGAAGCTCCTGTGCTTAACACAGTGCAGAAGTCATGATAGGTTTATTGGCTACTGACATTATTAGTTGGTGTTTCTTTCTTGTGTACTTTTTAATGAAGTAATTATCTTGACTTTGCCACTTAATTGTTGATCAGATACCAGGTGATTTTTGATAATCTGTGTTCTGTATTTGAGTGTCATGTTTTTAAAATGGAGGTATCTCATCCTAGCTACTTGTATTTTTGAGATCAATGTTGAAAAATGATAGCCTTAGGAGAGTGACATTTTGGGGCTATATTAGACAAAAGCAACAAATTCCCAATTACAAATATACTTTAGAGTATGCACAGTATAAATTTACTGTAAAAGATTTTTCTCTCAAACCTTTCCTGGGAGGAATATCTTGTTATGTTATATATAAGAGGCTTTATTGTATAACTACCATTCATATACCACTTTAAGGTCTGTGAAGTACTTTGACACGTATTATTTCATTTTATCCTTACAGCAATCCTCAAAGAGTTGTCATTTTGCAGTTCTTCTTGTGAAACTGTTCATATCTTATGATACCTTATCTCTTGGAGAAGGGCTCTTGATCATATACATATAGTTACACAAACACATCAGTTTTTTTTTTACAGATTTTGAATGTTAGAGTTTTATCAGAGATATTTGTTGCAAAGATTTTTCCCTACCCATCAGTATGTCTTGTTATTATAGTTGCATTGATTTTGCTTATCCAAAAGATTTTACATTTTATACAATTGAAATAATTTATCTTTTATGCTCATTTGTATCCTTTATATAGATCACTATAAATCTGAAATGTCTCTCCTTTTCTATTTTTTTTAAAATAATGTGACCTTTTCTATTCAAGATGTAGATCTAAACCTATTTTCTGATATTTGCTTTGCAGTTTTTCCACTAGTTCTTGTTGAATTTGTCTGTATTTGGGGGTTTATTGAGCAATGGTTGCTGTATCCAATTCTCTCTGGATCTTGCTTAGTCTCTTCCACTGATCTTTTTTCTGTTTTGTAAGCAGTAATCACTAGTTTTAATGATTACTGTTTTATAAAGTTCTTTGAAGTGTGACATATGTATTAGATAATGTTTAAGGTTACTTGCATTTCTACAATTTTGTGTTTCTATGATATCACACTCATAATTATTTTTGAATGCCTACTGTGTGCAAGGCAGTATCTAACAGTGCTTCTAGCTTTGGGTGAATTCATTGTATTTCATTTCTTTCTGACCTCTCATCCATGAACTGTTCTGTACCATTTAAGGAATTCAAGGAATCTTTGAATAAGTCAAATATAATGTGTTCATCTCCCCCCCCCCCCCAGTGCTTGAGAGTCTCTGGCCTCTCTAATCCTCCTTACTTTGGGTAACTTTATCCCATCTTTCTGGATGAATGCAATTTTTCTTTTTCTTAATGATTACTTTTGATTAGAATTGCTGTTTAAATTACACCCAAGTATCTTTGGCCCTCCATGGCTTGTTCCTTTGTTTATGTTTCTGGCCTCCTCTTGGGTCTTTGCAGAAGCACATAGTAAAGAGGCTTAGTGAAAAGCTCTGCCAAAATGGCATCGCTGCTGTTTTTCTTGTCCCCTTTCCTTTCCCCCTTTGCTCATTGTCTCTAGCTTTTAATGTAAGGCCCGCGTCTGGATTTTATTTCATTTGGAAAAACAGAAGAATTTTCAAGCCACTTTTGAGGTTTATTTTGGGCAGAATCTAAGGTTTACTTGTGTTTTCTTTTCTAGATATTGCTGTAGATAATTTTACCACACATTTTTAAAGATTCGTTTCTATGTTTCCTACCTCCTCCCATGCCTATGATGAGACAATTGTATCAGATTAGTTGTCTCAGTGGTAGAATGAAAGGTTAGCCGGCATCTTTGCTTTTGGTGAGGCAATGAAGTGTCCCTCTTGTTATCAGGTTCACCTGCCCCAGGTTATAGTACAGTGTCTTCTTCCCAGACAATATCTAGGAAAGATTTAAATTACAATAAACAAACAAACATCCTAGATCTGACACCTTCCAACTTTAAATCCAACACAATCTTATGCCTTCTTATTATAGGACTCATATTGGCTACCTCTCAAAGAGTCATGCTTCTCTTACCCCTAGAGAGCCAGACTTTGCAATTTTCTGATTCTCTAAAAGGAAAAAGGATATGTTTTTCATAGGGCATTTGGCATGCTCCACATGGTCTCAGAAGAGCAGAATCTCAAGCTGGAAGGAAAGTGAAAGCTGTCTGGTCTAATCTCTCCTAGAGCAAGAGTCTATTCTATCACATTCCCAACAAGCCATCATCCAGCCTTTGCTTCAAGAACACCAATGAAGGGGAACACATGACTTCCCCAGACAGCCCTTTCCACCTGGTGGCAACTTGAATTTTTGGAAGCTTTTCTTGCTTCAAGCCTAAATCTGCCTCTAAATGAGTTCATCTCAGTAGCACAGCTGATAGACTTCTGGACTTAGGCATTGAACATTTATTAAGTTCTTATTCTGTATTAGGCAATACATTCAAATCCTGCCTTAGATGCTTACTGATATACTCTGGTATGGCCAGGTAGAAATGTCCAACAGACAACTGTTAATGTGGAACTGGATGTGTGTGTGTGTGTGTGTGTGTGTGTGTGTGTGAGAGAGAGAGAGAGACAGAGAGAGAGAGAGAGACAGAGACAGAGACAGAGAGACACATACATATATATATATGTATACATATGCATAAACTTAGGGTTCATTTTTCTAGCAATGATAATCAAATCCATAGGAGATGATAAAGTCACCATAAAAGGTAAAGAGAGGAAAAGATTGTATACTTATATTCAAGGGGCCAAACACATATATTGATCCTGCAAAAGTGACTGAGGAATAGTTAATTTACCAATAAACTTTTATTGAGTACCTACTGTGTGCCAAGTACTGTCATAGAAGCCAGGGTAGGGAAATAGCCAGAAGAGAGGGGATAGCAGTGTTAAAAACAGCGGATGGAGACCAAATTAAAGGTCACTAAAATTACTGACCATACAGGTTGAATTTTCAGTTGAGTGTTGGGATCAAAAACTAGATAAAAGGGGTTGATAAATTAATGGGAATGTAGATAACTTTTTTTCTAGGAGTTTGGCTGTGAACGAGTAGAGAAATATAGAAGGATTGAGGGGCTGACAAGGTCAAGTGACTTTTTAAAAGGAGAATATTAAGAGACATACCTGGACTTATTTGTAGTCAGGATATAAAAGAGCCTGTAATAAAGATACGATATTGATGATTAGAGTTGGTAGGAAGTTCCTAGACCTAGAGGAATCTGGAGGGGATGGAAGAGGTTAGAATACAGATAAAAGAGATTGACTATGACAGGGAGAATAGCTGCCTTTTCCTCTAAGACTAGAAAAAAGGAAAGTCTGTGAAGAGGAAAGGGCAGTGTGGTAGGGATTTGAATTGGGTAGAAGAGGCGTTCATGTTAACCTTTATTTCCTTGGAAGAAATAGGAAGTAAGGTCCTCGGTTGAGAGGGACTAGAGAGCCAATGGTGTGAGGCTAAAAAAAGGAAGAGAAAGTTAGGAATACAATAGTGGGGAAGAGGAATAGAGAATCCATCTGTTTCACTATGGCTGGCCCTTGGATTGCCATCCTGAATATTTAGTTTTTCTGCATTTAAGCAAGGAAATTTATTTGTGATAGAGTATTATGATTTGTAATTTGATTAAGAGTTGCACTGTAAGAAATGATGAATATGATGAAGACAGAAGAGGATGAAAAGACTTATACGAACTGATGCGAAATGACGTTAGCAGAACCAGGAAAACAACATTGCTATGATTGCCACAATGAACACTAACATAGCAATCACAGGTGAATGCTGTGAAATTTCAGAGGCCAAACTCAGTCCTAAAGAAGTTTTAGGAGAAGACATTTTCCACTTCTTCTTTTTAGGGATGATCCATGTAGAACACTAAATATAACATCAGATATTTTTGCATATGTTGGTTAGTTTTATGGAATTTTTTTTTCTTCTTTTAAAATTCTTTATTATAAGGGACTGCTTCCCTGCTATTGGGTGAGGAAAGTGATACATTGGGAAATGTCGATGTTAATGAAAATTAAAAATGTTAATATCTATTTTTTAAAAAGAATTGATTAGTTTCAAGAATGCATTAGTTTTTAGTTGTTTGTGCATTAAGGATGATGATGGATAGATTCATAGAATTGTGTAATCTTATAATTTGGAGTTGAATAGGATTGTAGAGGTTATTACTTTATATATAAGAAATCTGAATCCTGGAGGGAATTGATTTGCCCAAGTTCACATAGGCAATAAACAAATAGGAGATCTTGAATTCAATTTCTTTCTCTTTTTCTTACACATTTCATGCTTGTTAGTCAGTATATGAAATATATTAGTTAAAAATATTTAAATGGGTCTTGAATGATGATCCCTTTTAAAGGCAATCTTAAATCCTTAAAAATTTTTTTTTGCTTTTTTTTGGAAGGGGCAGTTGGGGTTAAGTGACTTGCCCAAGGTCACACTAGTAACAATAATTTTAAAACTTAAAAATAAATAATGTATGCCACCCAGACCAGAAAGCAAACCTGGAAGTACCTTATTCTTTCCTTTTATGTCTGGAACTCCTGCTCTGGGGCTCACTCTGCTGATTGAGAATTGCCTGCTCTGTTTAGGACCAATTCCAATCACACTGTTCTTCATCCCCTAGCTATCTCCTTACCAGCTGTCATACTATCACCTTCTGTCTGAGACCCCTCCCCCTTTCAGTTCTGGAACCATAATTAAATCTACTCTGTCATTGACATTGGAAAGGATGTGTCAGTTTTCTTCTCTGTGCCTCTACTCACTGTCCATATGGTTTTCCAAGCCAAAATATCCTTCCATGACCACTACAACTATACATTGTCTCCCCTTTTTAGAATATAAAATTCCCTAAGGACCGGAACTGTCTTAGTTTCTTTATTTTTATCCCCAGTGCTTAGCATAACACTTACCATGTACTAAATAGTTAATGTATTTTTTATTCATTCTAATCTCTTCTTTAAAAAAAAAATCTCTTACAGGCTTAGCAGAGATTATATAGGTATCCCTATCCAATTATTCCAGCAACTATTTTTCCCTCCCTAGCTTCTACTGAATTTCTTTCATTCCCTTCTCTTCTTCATTTAAAGGTGCATTATGGGCTAACTAACCTTTGACTGCTAGCCTGACACCATAACCATCACAATTAAAGTTGATTCTCTGCAAAAATATTTTCTAAGTTTTCCCAAAATTGTCTTATAAATAAAAGTTTAGAATAATAAACCTCCTCCTAATTTGAACTGCCCTCATAGTATTGTCCATGTAGTATTCAGTTCAACAAATGCTGGATGTATGAAGATAGATATTACCAAATAGGTTGCCAACTAAATCCCTGTATACTTTTTCCAACGAGTTAAACCTGTATGTGACTTTATATTTTGGCATAAACTGGGGACATTTTGTTGCTGTTCTTGTCCAAGACGTTCATATTGGCTGTACTCTACCTTTCTCCATGTTCCTAATTATGCTATTTTCAGCTCCAATTTTATAAAAATTTTGAAAAATGTTCTTGGCAACACTGAAGGTGTTACCGCTGGTGGTGTTCTCCTAAAGTCAGACAGATGCCATGCTCACCTTTGATTTGACAAGTGGAGACATTAGGACAGGATTATAATGAGGGAAATATCAACATTTGAAAGACTGGTGAGCTCACTTTATTCAGAAAGACTGCCATGGCAGACATTTCCTACAATCTCAAGAAAGAAACAAGTTGGAACATAACATAGCCTCCACACAACTCAATTGTGACTTGCCCCATTAGGATGAGATCCACACTGCGTGGAAGAAAACAATCCAAAAGGGGCTTAGTGGTGAGACTAGACATGCAATATGTCATTAGCAGCTCTGCACATATAGGGTGAATTGTATGGAAGATTCTACTTTTATACTCCCTTGCCATTGATACCTTTGCATTAAGACTATACTTGAGAAAAAGAGATTTCAGCTTGAATTTTAGGCTTTGATTTTAAAATTCACACATACTGGTTGCTGCAGGCAGTAAGAGTTTTCCCAGCAGTGTGCTGCACAATGCTGGTTTGTATTACTGAAGGAGATAACAGATATAAGGCTGCCAAAGTTGCTTCCCTGGTCAAGGGAAGCTTTGTTATTATTGCTTTGCTTAGTTAAGATTGATGGCAAATGATTATTTGGTGATTTCCTAACTCTTCTCATCCCACATTTACACAGTTTCCAATCGAGTCTAATAATTAGCAAATTTGAAGAGTTTGAGTACTTGCTAAGGCTTTGCTTTAAAACTCAAGCACTAAAATATGTTTAGTGAAATTAGTAGTAATAGGCCACAAATGCCCACTTCCCTGCTATCTCATTAAATTCTCTGATTTCATCTCAGCTTTGGATCGACTTAGGCCAATGTGAATCCAATTTAGAGAAACTATGCCTTATCCTGGAGAATGCATATTCCATTGGCACTTTTAAAATCGGGATCCTTCCCAGTTTCCTTCATTTAAAAAAATCCTTTGTTTTAACATTGATATCATTTCTGAATGTACTAATTTTCCTTCTCCTACCTAAACAGCTATTCCTTTTGACAAAAAAGAAAAAGAAAAAGCTGGTTCAGCAAAACCAGTCAGCACATCATCCAAGTCCATAACCATAGTCTTCCACTTTTAAAAAGGGTGCATGATTTTTTTCATCTTTTCTGCAGTATGAAGCTAGTTTGTTTATAATAGTTACACAACATTCACTTATGATTTTTATTATTCTTTCCATACACCTTTTATACATATTGTATACTATGTATGAATCTTCCTATAATCCTCAGAATTCTTCATATTCATTTTTTATGGTCCAGTAACATCCCATTATGTTCTTGTAACAACATCATTTAGCCATTCTTTTTCTCACCTTTTCCTTTTCCTTTTTTTTAGTTTCAAATTTTAGTCCTCCTGCCCCCTCCCCTACTCCTTGAGAAGTCTTTGAAAAGAAAAACAATACCCATTATACATACAAAGTCATGCAAAAATGTATTTCTACATTAGCAGTGTTGGGGGGGGAGGGAAAGCAAGGACAATAAATGAGAAAAAAGTGCTTCAATCGACACTGAGTTAATTAGTTCTCTATCTGGAGGGGCATGGCATTTTATACCATGAATTCATTGGAGTTGTGGATCATTGTATTGATCAGTCACCAAGTCTTTCTCAAGTGATTATCATTATAATATTGGTCTTACTGTTTAGATTGTTTTCCTGGTTCTGCTTACTTCACTTTGCTTCAGTTCATATAACTGTTCCCAGGCTTTTCTGAAACCATCCAGTTCATTAGTTCTTACAGCACAATACTATATAATACAACATAACTTGTTCAGCCATTCCCCAGATGGTGGACATCTTCTCAGTTTCCAATTCTTTATTGCCACAAAAGAGCTGCTATATTTTTTTCCTATGGAACTTTTGTTTCCTTTTTTATCAGTGTCCTTTAGGTATAGGCCTAGTACCAGTATTGCTAGATCAAAGGGTAAGCACAAGGGGTGGCCAGGTGGCTCAGCGAGTAAGAGCACCGGCTCCAGTGTCGGGATGACCTGGATCAAATCCAGGCTCAGATACTCAGCACCACACCCAGAAATAATAACTGGCCGTGTAACCTTGAGCAAGTTACTTAACCCCAATTGCTTTTAAAAAAAAAGGGTATGCACAGGTTTTTTGTTGTTATTGTTTTGTTATTTTTTTTAGCACATTGGACATAATTCCAAATTCTTCAGAACAGATAGATCAGTTCCCACTTCCAACAACAGTGCATTATTATATCTGTTTTCCCACACCCCCTGCAGCATTTATCACTTTCTTATCTGTCACCTTAGCCAATCTTATAAGTGCAAAGTGGTACCTCAGAGTTGTCTCATTTCTTTTTTTTTTTTAAAGCAATTGGGGTTAAGTAACTTGCTCAAGGTTACATGGCCAGGTGTTTCTGGGTGGTCTTATTTCTGTAATTGTTAATTTATAGGGCATTTTTTTTTTACTATTGATTGCTTTGATTTCTTCTGCTGAAAACTACTTGCTCATATCCTTTTACCATTTATCAGTTGGGAAATGGATACTATTTTTATTAATTTGGCTCAGTTCTCTATATATTTGAGATATGAGATATTTATTAGAGAATTTTGCAGTATAATTTCTTCCTGCTTTCTTGCTTTCTTTCATTTTTATGGCATTGCTTTTGTTTGTGCAAAATCTTTTTAATTTTATGTTTTCAAAATTATCCATTTTACCTCCTGTGAACCTTTCTATTTCCTATTTGGTCACAAACCCCCATTTAGAGATCTAAAAGTAATTTTCCCCACGATCCTCTAATTTGCTTTCGATATACTCCCTTACATCTAAATCATGTACCCATTTTGAGCTTATTGTGGTATGCAGTGTGAGATGTTGGTCTCTACCTAGTTTTTTTTCTAGACTGCTTTCCGTAGTATTGCCTGAAGGTTGGGATTTGGGAGTTTCTCAAACTGTAGGATACTGTGTTCATTTGCTTCTGTATATTGTATACCTAGTCTGTTCCATTGGTCAGCTGCTCTGTTTCTCATCCAGTACCAAATTGCTTTGATATTTACTGCTTTGTAATATAGTTTGAGATCTAGTACTGCAAAGCCTCCTTTTGTCACTTTCTTTTTCATGGATTCCCATGATGGTCTTGACCTTTTCTTCCTCCAGAAAAATTTTGTTACTGTTTTTACTAGCTCAGTAAAATAATTCTTTGGTAGTTTGATGGGTATGGCTCTAAATAAGTAAATTAATTTAGGCAACATTGTCATTTTTATTATATTGGCTCAGCCTACCCATAGGTAATTAATATTTCTCAAGTTATTTATATGTGTCTTCATTTGTGTGAGGAGTATTTTGTAATTGTGTTAATATAGTTCCTGTGTATGTCTTGGCAAGCAGACTTCCAGTTATTTTATACTATCTAGAATTAAGTGGGATTTCTCCTATCTCTTCCTTCTGGGTTTTATTGGTAATAGTTAGAAATACTGATGATTTCTGTGGGTTTATTTCATATCCTTTAACTTTGCTGAATTTCTTCACTGTTTTGACTAATATCAAGCAATAATGATAATAATAAACATCCTTGCTTCCCCCTTGATCTTATTGGAAAGGCTTCTAGTTTATCTCTATTATAGATAATACTTGGTTTCAGGTAAATACTGTTTGTCATTTTAAGTAAAGGTCCATTTATGCCTTTGCTTTCTAGCATTAATTACAGGAGTAGGTATGGTATTTTGTCCATTTTTTTCTGTGTCTCTTGTTAGAATCATATTATTTTTCTTGTTTTTGTCATTGATATTGTCTTTTATGCTTATAGTTTTCCTAATATTTAAACAACTCTGCATGTCTGGTATAAATCCCACCTGTTTATACTATATTATCTTTGTGATATATTGCTGGAATCTCCTTGCTAAAATTTTATTTAATATTTTTGTATCAATATTCACTAGGGAAATTGATCTATAGTTTTCTTTCTCTGTTTTTGCTCTCCCTGGTTTAGATAACAAAATCGTATTTGCTTCATAAAAGAATTTGGTAGGATTCCTTTTTACCTCTTTTTTTCAGATAGTTTGTTTATATAATATTGGTATTAATTGCTCTTCAAATTTTTAATAGAATTTGCTTGTAAATCCAGCTGGTCCTAGGTATTTTGTCTTAGGGAACTAATTTATGGCTTGTTAAATTGCTTTTTTCAAAGACAGCATTATTTTAAGTATTGTACTTCCTTTTCTGTTAATCTCTTCTGTTAATTTATATTTTATAAATATTAATCTTTTTGCTTAGATCATTAGTTTCTAATGGCATATATTTGGGCAAAATAATTCTTAATAATTACTTCAATTTCATCTTCATTGTTTGTACATTTACCCGTTTCATTTTTCATTCTGTGACTTTATTTTGCTTCTTTCCTTTTTTAAATTAAATTAACCAATGATTTATCTATTATATAGTTTTTTTTCATAAAAACCAGCTTCTAGTTTTGCTTATTAGTTCAATGTATTTTATTTTTTGCTTTCAATTTTATGACTCTCTCCTTTGATTTCAGAATTTCTATTCTGAAATTTAGTTGGGTATTTTTAATTTCTTCTTTTTAAAAAATATGCATGACCAATTCATTGATCTGCTCTTTCTCTCTCTTATTGATGCAAGCTATTAGAGATAAAAATTTTATCTTTACTTCCCAGGCTCCTTATTGAATGTAATATTTACTGCATTGTGGTCCAAAAAGTTTCTATTTTATGTTTCTGCTTTTCTGCAATAATTTGTGAGGTTTTTAATGCCCTAATATTCGGTCATTTGTTGTGAAGGTGCCTTGTATAGCTGAGGAAAAACGGTATATTCCTTTCTATTTTCATTCACTATTCTCCATAGGTCTCTCATATCTAACTTTTCTATAATTCTAGTCATCTCCTTAACTTCTTTCTTCTTTATTTTATGGTTAGACTTATCTAAGTCTGAGAGGGATAATTTAAGGTTTCCTACTAGTATTGTTCTACTGTCTATTTTCCCCTATAAATTCATTTTACTTTTTCTTCAAGAATTTGGGTGCTGTGTCATTGGGTGCATGTATGTTTAGTATTGCTATTAATTCATTTTCTGTGGCACCTTTTAGAAAAATGTAGTTCTCTTTAAATTATGCCTGTTTTTGCTTTGTTGTTGTTAGGAACAATTTGTGACCCCATAGACCATACTATCCATAGGGTTTTCTTGGCAAATATACTGCAGTAGTTTTCCATTTTCTTCTCCAGTGCATTAAGGCAAACAGGGGTTAAGTGACTTGCTCAGGTCACATGGTTGGTTTCTGAGACTGAATTTGAACTCAGGTCTTCCTGACTCCAGGCTTAGTGGTCTATTCAATGAGCCATCTTACCCACCTCTGCTTTTGGTTTTACTTTGCAGATTCTGTTCCAGTTCCTTATTTTAATGCTTTGTTTGTCTTTCTGTCCAAGTGTGTCTCTTGAAAACAATGTATTTTATTGGATTCTGGTTTCTAATCTATTTTTCTGTGCTCTTCTGTTTTATAGGTGAGCTCATCCCATTCCCATTCACAGCTATGATTAGAAACTGTACATTTCCCTCCATCCTATTCTATTTATAATTCTTTTATTTTTACCCTTTCACCTTCTCAAATGACTCTTTTCCCTCAGTCTACCCTCTATCTTATTGTCCATATCCCTTCTCTTAATCTTTTCCCCATCTACTTCTCGGTTAGATAAGATGAATTTCTATATGTGTGTGTATGTTTGTATCTTTTCCTCTTTAAATCAGTTCAAATGAGAGTGAGATTTCAAGTCTTACCTGTTTCCCTCCCTTTTCCCCATTTTAAGAACTCTTCCTTGGATACCTCTTTTATGTGGGATAATTTCATCCACTCTTCTTTTCCCTTTACTGTTGTCCCAATGAATCCCTCTTTCCCATTTGTCCATTTTTCTTCTGAAATCCTTTCAACATAATAAACTCACATCTGTACTCTCTAAGTAGACTCCTTCTAACTGCCCTAATGATGTTAAAGTTCTTAGGAGTTACAGATATCATCTTTCCTTATAGGAATGTAAACAGTTTAATCTTAAAGCCTTTAAGAATTATCAGTCATGTTTACCTTTTTGTGTTTTCTCAAATATCATGTTTGAATGCCAGATTTTTTATTCAGCTCTGTTCTTTTCATTAGAAATGCTTAAGAAAAATAAGTCCTTTGAAGTCCTCTATTTCATTAAACATCCTATTTTCCTACTGTAGTATTATATGCAGTTTTGCTGGGTAGGTTATTCTTCATTGGAATCCTAACTCCTTTCCCTTCTATGATATCATAAGCCTTCTGAAATATCGTATTTTAAACCCTTTGCTTCATTATTGTTGTAGTTAGACAATATTGTATGATCTTGACTGTGACTCCATGGTATTTGAATTATTTCTTTCTCGATGCTTGTTGTACTTTCTCCTTGATCTAGTCGCTCTGCAGTTTGCTCTAATGTTCTTGAGAGTTTTCATTTTGGGATCTTTTCAAGGAAATGATCAGTAGATTCTTTCAATTTCCATTTTGCCAACTGATTCTAAGATATCTGGGCAGTCTTGCCTTACAATTTCTTGAAATATGACGTTGAGGCTCTTTTTATGATCATGGCTTTGAAGTAGTACAGAAATTCTTAAATTGTTTCTCCTCAATCTATTTTCTAGATCAGCTGAGGTAGTTTTGTATTTATCTTAGATGTCAGATTTTTATAAGACATATTTGATGCAAAGATTTTTTTCCCTAGTCAACAGTTTTTCTTCGTATCCTAGCTGTGTTGATTTTGTTTGTGCAATAACTTAACAATAAACTTTAGTCAAAGTTATTCTTTTATATTTTGTGATCATCTTTAGCCATTGTTTGGTTAAGAATTTCCTCCTTGTCACAGGTATGAAAGAATCACTATCTCATTAATTTTAGATATTCTTTTAAACTGTAGGACTTTGTATATTCAGGTCACATTCCTTCTGTGGAGCATGTTGTTTTTGTATGATGTAAACCTAGTTTCTGCGCAACAGCTTGCCAGTTTTCCCATTCAGTTCTTATTAAATAGGGAGTTCTTCCCAAGTAAATAGTTTTCAAGTTCATAAAACTCATGGTTATTGAGTTCTATTATCTCTGATAACTCCTTTATCTCTTCTGTTCCACTGATCTATTTTGCTGGGGTTTTTTTTGTTTTGTTTGGCTTTTGCTTTTTTGGAGGAGGGGAGACAGGGAAATTGGGGTTAAGTGACTTGCCCAAGGTCACAGTACTAGTAAGTGTTAAGTGTCTGAAGCCAGATTTAAACTCAGATTCTCCTGACTCCAGGGCCCATATTTTGCTGTTTTCACTGTATTTTGCTGTTTTTTAAACCCCATTTCCTTTAAAAATAAATTTACTTAATTTTTAAAATGTATGTTCAGATGTTTTAAAATTAACTCCCCAACCCTTAAGAATTAAAGATGAATGGATAATTCTTTCATTTTTTATTACTACTTAGATAATTTTACTTTTTATTTTTCTTTGAAGTCCAAGGAAGCCCACAATTATGAGCTTTGTTTTAACTTTAGCACAAACACATTTATTTATATATTCCTTCATTTCTATGTACTGCATTCACATAAAATGAAACTATTAACTTATGTGCTTCAGGAAGGATTCAATTTTGTCTATTGTTCAAGCCACTCATAATGTCCCTTTTCTTTTCTCTGTTCTTTGGATGAATTCTTTTAATGTTGTGTTCCTTTGATGGGTATGCTTCAAATAAAAGTATTTTGTTCAAGAAAATGACAGTGCGTATGTGACCCTGCTGCTGTCCAGGACTTTTCTGCAGTCCATTTTGACCTGTCATATCTGGGTGCTTAAATGAAAGAAATGTCATTACTTTGTGGTCAAAGTTTAGTAGAGAAAAACGGTAATTGAATGAATCCCAAAGTGTGTGCTGTTAATTTTTCAGAAGGCTTTTTGAATCTATTTTCATCTAGCCTGTAGAGGACTCTTTGTTTTCCAGTTCTCTCTCAAACTATTTTCACTAGTACTACCATTAATAACATGAAGAGGAATTGGGGAAATTCTATAATTTTGTTATAATTGATTGGAAAACCAACTAAGATAGTTGCTACAAGCAGGGAAAATGTTTACTTTTTCTCTGCTAAAACTAGGAGATAAACAAAATCTTGGGGAAAGTTTCTGCTATATGTAACTCAAGTGATTCTAGTGACTTAAAAATGATTTATGGCGTACAAACAAAAAAATCTATATTATAGAACTCAATAGCTATAATTTATTTTTTTTCAGGATTGGGGAGGAATAAAGTGCTACTAGACTTACTAATCAGTCAGTTGAACTGAGTTAGTTTGAAAATGTTTGCACTGTCATTAAAACTCCCTAACAAATATTAGTATATTAATATGGCAGCCCCAGAATTAAACCCTCAAGCCCAAGACCTTACAGGGGCAAATGTTGGTAACTTTCAGTAATACTAATGTCTCATATGTTGTCCTTTTTCCCACTGAATCACTCTTTTGTTTGCTTCTTGTGGGCTAAAGAACATATTAAGATTAGGAAAAGATGAGAGCAAAATCAGATAGTTAAGTCATGTTGTGAAATTGATGAATACCCACTTTTATAAGATACTATACCCTGGGGAGGTAAATTCTTTTCTGAAACTTAGATTTGTTCTTTTTTTAAAAAAGCATGTTTATTTTTCTTAAATATTGCAGATATTTAATAATGCCCAGTAATAAATTTAAATAATTTTAGCAAATTAATAATAAATTTAATAAGTAATATTATTTAGTAAAGTAAAATTATAAAGTAAATATTTAAAGTAATAAATTTTAATAATTTTAGCAAAATCTTTTCAAATGATACTATTAGTCTATAAATAATCACATGGTGGTTGGGACTCTAAAAGTGTGATACTTACCCAGACTATTAGAAGAACTAAATGATGTCAGACTTGAGAGTCTTACCCATCAGCCATTGATTTAAGTTGGAGGATCTTCCCAGAATGTTTCAATCTTATAATATTCTGAAATTGGAGTTACTGAATAAGCTGCAGTTTATTTTTATGGAGCTCTTTTGAAACTACCTAGAAGTAATTACACTTAATGGCCTTGGAGGTGTTTTCCAGTTATAAGCCTATTACAATATAAGATGACCAAATGTCCTATGAAATAATGCTTCTTATTAACTAGGGGTGTATAAGGAAAAGTGATTCATTTCTTTGCCTCTCCAAGGAGTACCTATGAGCTATCTTTCTATTTAGTTGCCACTTCCCTCTTCTGGATTATAGCAAGAATATAAAGAATTATTTAATCATGCTCCTCTAGTATGGCTTCTTGTTGAACATTATACAGGACTTTCCCATTTGGAGTACCAACAATTAAATCATAAGTGATCTAAAGACTTTGTAATTCTTAGCACTGTGTGTCCTCTTTTCTGTTCTGCCAACTTATCATTGTCACTGCAGAAGCTGAAGGGGGACCATGTAGGACTAGAGACCATTTTGTATTTATCTTTATTTTGTTGATTTTATGGCCAAAGAATCTGCCACCAAGTGTCCCAGCCCCAGGAGCCTTGACTGATCCTTGAAAAGCAGGACCTTTAGTCAAAGCCTTCTATAGCAATGTAGAATTTGTCAGAGCTTCCATGCTGCAGAGAATTGATGAAGTAGGATTTGGGGGAAGGAATTTTCCATAAAATGGGAGGGTGGCAAAGAGAGGCTTTGGAACCTTAACAGATTTTATGCATTTTACTACTTTTTCATCAGTCTAGGCTTAAAAACCTATTAAAAGATTTACCTATTCTAGCTCCTTATGGTTTGCAAAACTCTATCCTTAGACTAAACCTTTGTATTAAGGAGTGCCAGCAATCTAATCGCCTTTTGATATATGAGGATCCTGAATATTTGCTTAAGAGACTGGCCCCAAATCACCCAGATAATAAGTGTCAGAGGTGCATTCGACCTAGGCCTCTTTCCTCCAAGTTGGCTTCTGTCTCCATTTCACTATACTGCCTATCATGATAATGAAAAGCTCCTCTGCTGCTTCACCTTTCTCTTTTGTAAAATTGCTAGGCAGATTTCTCCCAGCCATAAAAGGTAGCTTTGAGAACTCAGCATGGTATAGTAAATTCAGGGCTAAACTGCGAGTCAGGGCAGTTTTCCTTTGAATCTCCCCTCCAGTATTCAGGCATGCTGTGAGCTGGAGCACAGTGCCTAGTAACCTGCTTTTCTGTCTGTAAAGGAGGGCCAATATCCTTAGTAATGACCTCACAGGTCTGTCATCTGGTTGTCTCAGATGAAATGATGTATTTCAAAATTTTTTCAGCCTTTAAAGTACTATATAAATACTATCTCTTACCTTTCCCTTCAGTCTCCTCTTCTACAAAATGGGATAATAACAAGCTGTTTCAGTCGATCAGTCAACAAGTATATCGTAAGTGCCCTTAGGTGCCAGTCACTGTGCTAAGGAGTAGAGATGCCCTTAAAAACCAGGCAGCTGTGTAGATAACTGTGTGCCAAACAAACCCAGGCAGGCTGGTTTTTGTGGCAAAGGTGCCACCAGCAGAAGGGATCCTTAAAGGTTTTGTGTAGACAGAGGGCCCAGAGTCAGCTCTTCAAAGGGTTGAGAGATTGTAAGGGCGGAAACTAACCCCATTCCAAGAATGGGGTGTACCCAGTGACTAGGAATGTGTGGCTGGAAGTGGAGGGTTGGGTATGAGCAGCAGTTCAAAGGCCACCTTGGCTGCGCTACAAAGTATGGGCTGGGAACTTCTGAGTAATAAGAATTCAAAGGTAGGCTGGGACCAGGTTGTTAAGGACTTGAAATGACCACCAAGGGGGTGGAGTTATGATGGTTATAGTTAGCACTGAGGTAACTTTAAAAAATTTACAAAGTACTTTACAAATGTTAATTCATTTGCTCTTTACAATCCTGTGAAATTGATGCTATTATTATCTTAGTTTTACAGATGAGAAGAATGAGTCTGAGAGAAGTTAAGTGACTTGCTTTGGGTCACACAGCTAGTGTGAGGCAGAATCTGAATTCAGCTTTTCTGTTGCCCTGACCAGTATTCCATGCACTAAGCCACCTAGCTGCCAGGACACTGTTATATTGATCCTAGAGGCAGGAGAGAGCCTTTGGAGTTTATTGATTTTGAAAGTTTCAAAGTCCATTGCTTAAGGAAATTCCTTTGGGATCTGTGAGAATGATTGTGGAGGTTGTGGAGCAAGGGGACACTGGAGGGACAGAGATCATTCTCGTGGCTTCTATAGTAATCTAGGCAAGATATGATGTGGGTCTCCACTAAGGAGGATTGGGGAGGGGCAGGGCCAGGACCATGTCGGAGGGAAGAAAAGGAGATGGTTGGGAGAGATGTTATAGGGCTTAGAATGACAAGATTTGGCAATTATATTGGGTGAGAGTGAGTAAGGAGCAGGGCACGACCGCAAGGCTGTGAACCTGGGTCACTGGGGGGACAGTGGAGCCCTTTCCTCTAATACAGAAATTTGGGTTTGGGGAGAAAGAATGAATTCTGTTTGTCACATGTTGAGTTTGAGATGTGGGATATACACTTTCAAATACTGGACTGAAGTTTGGAAGAGAGATTAGGCTGGGTTTATGGATCTGGGAGTTGTCTGCATACAGATAATGGAATCCATAGCAACTGAGGAGGACAGTAATATTTGTAAGGATCTTAGCACAATATCTCCTTGGCACATAGTGGGGGTTATATATTCCCTTCTTTCTCCCTTTCCTTCCCCCACCCCCACCAACTGAGAGATTATTGAGACCAGAGGACTGAGCCCCAGGGTCAACCATGGTGTGGGGAAGTGGGTCTGCAGTGATGATCCGACAAGGGAGGCTGAGAAGGGGCCTTCTGACTGGAATAGAATCACAGTGTCAGTCAATCTACATTTATTAAATGCCCTCTTCTGTTCTATGACTGGGGATACAAAGAAAGATAAAATATAGGCCTGCTCTGTGGGAGCTCACAGTCTCATGGGGCAAACAACATTCAAACAATTATGAACAAGCCAGATATATAAGGAGAAATCAGGGATTGTCTCAGAGGACAGGTGCTTCAGAATTGGGAGTGACCAGTTTATGTGAACAAAAGTCTGCTTCTGTAAAAGCATCTCTCTCTCTCTCTCTCTCTCTCTCTCTCTCTCTCTCTCTCTCTCTGTCTCTCTCTCTCTGTCTCTCCCTCCCTCTCTCTCTTTATATATGTGCATGTGTATATATATATTTACACATATATGTGTGTTTGTACACATATATGTATGTATATATTAAAAACATAATTTCTCCTTTAACTTTAGGAAGGTTGAAAGTCACTTGGCTGATTTTTTTCGAACCTCCCTTTATTGCTGTTGAAGCTATTTGTATTTCTGAGTGCATCTCACTACTAAGAAGTCGTGGCTGAAGTCCTCAGTCCTCTTGTAGCATCCCACCTCCTTTCCCAGCCCAGGGCCTGAGACAACTTCAGGCATGCTTTGTACACTGTAAAACTCCCTGATATGGTGATGTCTTCCCTGTGACCCAAGTGATATAAGTAACCGTTCAGTTTCTTCAGTACGGAGTCGAGAAGCTGAGAAGAATGGATGCCTTGAATAATTAGCGCAAATGCACAGAACACCTGGCTGAAAGAAATTGATTTAATTTTGAAGTCAGAGAGTTTGTTTTCCTCCCTACCAAAGTCATCTTTTAAATAAAGCCCGCAATGATTGCCGAGCCATTAGGAATGCTTTGACAAGACAAAACTCCCTCAGACTTCTCCAATACAGAATCATTTCCAAGCTTGTCAGATCTGTGCAAATGAAACTAAATCAGATGCTGCTATTGGAACTGACAGATTAATACAAAAAATAATTTGTCTTTGGTGTTGGTGTTTGATTTTCAGTGTCTTGAAGTTCCATGTCTATTTCAGGCGATTCTCCCCTGAGTTATGCAGGTGTTCGTGTCAGAGTGAAGAATACATAGCCAGAGAGCTGGTTGTGATAGTGGGATTTGTATGTTGGAAGAGGTAGGGAGGGAATGGTGGCTGACAGCCTCTCGACTTTTCCATTCTGATGCTTGTATGTGTCTCAGAATAAGCCAAACATTTCTCCTTAACTAAAAGAAAACATTATAATGTTATTCTGCTTTGCTTTCCTTTTATTAGCATGACAGTTTCTCCAAGCCCTGATGCAGAGGCCAGATTGCCCACCCTTTATGCCACTCACCCTGTCCAGTTAGTGGAAACCCCCAAATACTGGAATTGATATATAACTCTTAGTCATGTGGTAAGAACAGGTGATTTGGAGAGGATTGACTAAGGGGAAATATTTCCAGGAAAGCTAGAAATAGAGTACTTTGCTCCAGTTTGAATGCAGTTCTTCAAATATTTCATTTTCAAAGAAGAAAAGTGCTAAATCATTTAGCAATGATTAAAAGGAATTAATTATTGTGCAATGGTTATACCAAAGTTGTATGTGTGTCTGTGTCTATTTGTCTTACTAGGGGTCACTGCAAGTTCTCTCTACATCAAGGCAACCCATTTATTCAATATTTGCAGGTATTGAAGATACAAAAACGATAGAAACTTTGATAGCTTTTGGTTTTCAATAAAAGAAAAATATTTGATATTTGATATGATTTAACATTAAATCATTTATATAGCCAAGTACATGCATTAATAAGATCTGTTTGAACTGCAGTTTCTCTTTAATCTTCAAATTAGATTTTAAAGAATGAAATATTAGAATTCCCATTAATAAATTTAAATAGAAATGAATTCATTTGAACTAATGGCTGAATAAAAAGGTAACATTCTCCCATTAAACATGATGATTTGGTATAGTATATTATCCATTTTTACTTATTTCATGAAGAGTAGAATTGTTATGAGGAGGAATGCAGAAAAAATGAGTGTTTAATGGGCCTCTCAGTACATCACAAAGGCCATTTGGTTTTCCTTGGCTTGTCCTGGTTGTCGTCAGGGTTGAACAGCTGATAGTAACATTCTTGTAATTCTGCATCTTCTTCCGCAGTTTCAGCCGAGACTCTCAAGAGTAACCTTGATGCGATGGAACAGCAGATTACTTGCCTGGAAAGTGACATCACCAAATTCCCGAAGAAAGAGGACAAGCGTGACAAGTTTGTGGAAAAGATGACCATATCCTTTCTTTGTCTTGGGGGGCCTGGCTCGTAGTGGCAGCAGAAATGGCCTTCTCAGTGTTTGCTTTTCTTGAAGGGTTGCAGTT
Source organism: Petaurus breviceps papuanus (assembly GCF_028583685.1). NCBI lineage: Eukaryota > Metazoa > Chordata > Mammalia > Diprotodontia > Petauridae > Petaurus > Petaurus breviceps. The sequence goes on along the minus strand of NW_027187307.1, from coordinate 7,921,502 downwards.
ATTTGCAGGGGGCCTTGTCTCAAGCGCCTTCCTGTGGTCCTCGGTCTGTGGGTAGAAAGTTCCGCTAAAGTCGTAGACAGAAATAACACAGTAATAACGGCACTGCTAGAAACCCAGATGGTCTGTATTGAGAGGTTGCAAACAGTAAGTGTTGACTGAGTACCTCTGATGGGCCAGGCCCTGTGCTGAACCCTTGGGATATAAGTGGAAAGACTGAAACAATCTCTACTGCCATTGAGATTATGTTCAAGTGGAAGACACAACAAATACCTTTAAGATCTACTGTGTGAAAAGAAAGTGCTGAGTACAAATGTATACAACTTAGTTAAATTTAAAGCAATTTGAAAGGGAAAGCACAAGCAGCTGGAGGGAATGAGGAAAGGGGTCCTGCAGGAGATGGTGTCTGAACTGCATCTTAAGAGAAGAAAGGGGCTCTGTGAGGTGGGGGTAAGGAGGGAGTACATTCCAGGCACTGGGAATGCCAAAGCAGGGAAATGGGAGATAGAATATTCTGTGTGAGGGAAGGAGAGAAGGCCAGTTTGGATACATCACAGAGTATAGGACAGAGTAATGTCAAATGAGGCCGGAAAGGTTGGTTGGGGGCCAGGTCGTGAAGAGCTTTAAAAGCTAAATGGAGGAGTTTGTATTTTGTCCTAGAGGCAGTAACAAGCCACTGGCACTGATTGAGTCAGGAAATCTATACTTAAGGAAAATTACTTTGGTCATGGTGTGTAGAAAAACTGTAGTGGGGAGAGACTTGGGGCCAAAGACCAATTATAGAGACTGTTGCAATAATCTAGGTGAAAGGTGATGAGAACCTGAACTAAAGGGTTAGCCATGTGAATGAAGAGAAGGGGTCAGATGCAAGAGATGTTGAAAGGTGCAAACAGCAAGATTTAGCAAATGATTTATGTGTATAGGATGTTCTAATAGAGCCATGGATTTCTGTGTGTCTCTCTATATACTTGTGGTTCTATATGACTAGTCATCCGACAACATTTTTTATATGTGTGTGTGTTTGCTTACATATTAATAGTATTACATGGTCATTTGAAGATCAGTATAGACATATAGAAAACAAAAAGCAGAACTTGAGAAATTGCATTTGTTTACCAAGAAATTCTCTGTGTTACAGAGTCTGGCTTTTGTGGAAAAGACCAGTCTCAGAACTGCTTCCTTCTCACTCTTACCCCTTCTTCCCAGCCTTTCTTCTGGCCTGGTTTGCAAAAGTGGTAAAACCATATTGTACTCCATTGGGTATGAATAAATATCCTGAACTGTAGATTTATTTCACCATTTTCTATTTCCATAAGGAATAACTACTCTATATTCTTTAACTGATTACATGGCAGTCACCTTCTTTCAAGGTTAAAGCTGTTGTTCCTTTCTCTGCTTTAATTCACCCCCCTCCTTTTTTTCAACCTGAGATCAGTGGTACTGAGCTGCAATTGCTACAGACAGACAGACTAATGATGACTAGAGAATGCAGGGAAGTTACTTATGTTTTTGTTTCTCATTTAGTGACGTAAGTTGGTGAATTACTATTTCTACGCCCAGTATGTTTTAAGGAGTGCTAAGTATTAGCAGATAATTTTGGTGACTTTTTCAGGAAAGTGAAAGGTGAATACTACATAGGTGAGATAATGATGGGAACTGCCAGTTTTGAATCCCCGTTTGTCATAGGATGACCATCCACTATGAAGTTCCTATTTGTTTTATGGCTGATTCAATCCTTTCATTGATGTCATTGTTCGATGGTAGCCAACAGTTCCTACTTTGTCCTCTTTTTCATTCCGTTGCTTTCTTCACATCTTTGAGTTCTGATCCCCTCATTCTGTTAACACTTGTTTATATCGTTGGCCTGTAGCCACACAACAGCTTGCAATACTGAAAAGCTCTTGTTGGTCATTTAGTGAAAGAAAAGTAATTTCAAACCCATATGAACTTGGCCTGGGCTGCTTATTTTATTTCTCACTTTATATGCAGGTAATTAAGGCATTTAAAAATGAAAATCCAGTGCCTTCTGTATCTGAAAGTTACAGATGAATGGTTAGTCTTCATTTAAGTGCCACTAAAGTGTGACTGTTTGTCCACAAGGGGATTGGAAACTATATTAAAATGTATGGGACTGTTACTTTGCATGGCATGATCAAAAAAGACAAAATAAAACATGCAGCAATTTGTTACACAGAAATAGGTGGAGTATTGAGTTGAGTGAATTGTTTGCTAAAGTAGAAATTATTGAATCGGGCTGGTACAACTATGCCTACCCTCCAAAATGTATTCTTACCTTAAAAAATCCTTGGGCAACTAGCATGGGAAGAAGTAAGCCCTTTGTCTGACTGTCTCCATCAGATGGTGTGGGTACCTACTAAACGATGAGTGATTAGGTGCAGAATTTGACAGGTTTATAGTACTTGAACCTGCCTTAATATTAAGGCAATGATAATATTCTCTCTGTTGTTGAAGTTTTCTTTAAATCATAGGTTTAGAAATGGAGGGAACTTGAAAGACCACCTGCTATAATCCCCTCATTTAGAGAAAAGAAATCTAAGGCCAAGAGAGATGAAATTACTTAGGTAGCGAGTGGTCAAGTCAAATTTGAAACCAGGGCACCTCACTTCAAATGCAGTATACTTTCTACTGGCTGCCTAAGTCGTCTATCCCAATAGGTCATTTTATCTTGAGTCTTTGACTAGTTAAATTGGGTAAGTCCAGATATCATTATGGGTGTAACTTCCTCTCAAATAGGCTTTACTTACTCTAAGAATGTAGACTACTAGAGACATACTGATATTTGTAATTAGTTAGGTGGGGTATATGGGTACCATAGCTCATGGTGATTCATTGTCATCTGGAAGACAAATGTTTTATCAGCTCAAGGGCAGAAGGACTCGCCATGCAAAACATCTCTGAGTCTCAGAATTGTCATTTTCTTTTCTCCACTTAATAGTATTTTTAATTGTATGTAAAGATAGTTTTCAACATTTCCTTTTATAAGATTTTGAGTTCCAAAGTTTTTTCCCTCCCTAACTCCCCAAGACAGCAAACAATCTGATATACAGGTTATACCTATACAAACATATCAATCATATTTATATATTAGTGATACTGTGAAAAGAAGAATCAGAACAAAAAAGAAAAAAAAGCCACAAGAAAGAAAAAACAAAAAAATGAAAATAGTCTGCTTGGATCTGCATTCAAACTCCATGGTTCTTTCTCTGGATGTGGAGAGCATTTTCCGTCATGAGTCTTTTGGAATTGTCTCGCATCATTGTATTGCTGAGAAGAGCTAAGTCTGTCATAGTTGAAAATCCAGCAGTGTTGCTGTTACCATGTATAGTCTTCTCCTGGTTCTGCTCATTTCACTCAACATTATCATGTAAATCTTTTTAGGTTTTTTCTGAAATCCACCTGCTCCTCATTTCTTATAGCACAATAGTATTCTATTACCATAGCTTGTTCAGCCATTCCCCAATTGATGGGCATCCCCTCAATTTCAAACCACAAACAGAGCTGCTATAAATGTTTTTGTACATGTGAGTCCTTTTCCTTTTTTATGATTTCTTTGGAATATAAACCTAGGAGTGGTTTTGCTGGATCAAAGACTGTGCACAGTTTTATAGCCCTTTGGGCATAAGAACTATCATTTTCAAACAAGAATCTTAGAAAATATTCTAGCCTCCTCGTCTGGCTGAGAGCACATCCCTAAGACAATCAATCCCCCAAGTTAGTGTCAAGTTTTGCTCATATCTGGCGATCTATGCTTTTAACAGATAGTCTTATAACACACCTATTGGGTAAAATAAGACAGAATTAAACATCACAGTAAAACTTTCAATTTTCAAAATGATTATCTCGGTCCTAGTGCCATTGCTCTAAAATAGGGGTCTAAAAGGATAGTTTCAATAATGCACAAGGTTTCCAGTTATAATTCAGTTATCCATAATCCATAGGTCACTAGGTACCCTCTTCTTTATTCCCTGATGCTACCAGAAATTGTATGCGTGTATTTGTATATACATACAGTCTGTGTGTTTGTGTGTGTTTGGGCCTTGATGCAAATATAAGAGGTTCCCTGATTGTATCCAATTTACTAAATGTGAAAAATAGGATCTATTTGAGTTAGGTGGAAGGGGGAGCATTTGTGATAAGAACAGCTTGCTAATTGTTTGGGCCATTTTCTCCCTGACTTGAATTCAGTTAGTATTCCTATCTTCAGTCCTTGTAATTTTTGGCTTCTTAATTAGAAGTGCCTAATTGAGTAGTGTGACTGTGAATATGACTTCCTCCTTTAATCTCATCAAGTCCCTTTGTGCCCCTTGCTTCTCCTGATATGATGGAGGACCATCTTCCTGAGCAGCATTCCTGGAATAGGCTTTTCATATGCCTTGACGTGCATTCTTTACATCATAAACTGCCTCCCAACTCCATTAACCTTATTGCTTCGATTTTGTTAGCAAACATTTTTTCGGTGTCTGCTCTGTTTTTCTGTCTGTGGCAGAGATGTCTATTGTCAGAAATCAGCTTAGCTTTTTGATTGACTGAGGGCTAACTCATTTCCCTGAAATAGAGGACAGGGAGTGGCTGAGCACAGTGCTCCTATTAACACATTGACAGGAAGTAGTAACAGAATGTTAATGACATTAACACCCTGTCAAGCAAGGATCAACACCTGGAGTTCCCTTATCCTGTGGGGAAGAAGTAATTATCAATTATATTTATAAAGGGAATCTTTTCTAAGCAATTCAGAAAGGATTGAGGGTTTCTGCTGTAGTTCAATTGTATATTTCTAATCTGCTACTCCTTTCTATTAAGATAATCATTTTGAAACAGGGGAACAGAGAAACACAGAAGACTTACCTAATCCCAAGGGATACAAACTCATTTTTTCCAAGCCTTTTTCAGTAAAGGATAATCAGAGTTAAAATGAAGAAGTGCACCTAAATGTCAGATGTTAGATCAATAAAATTAACAACAAAAATAAATCCACTCACTTTCTTTTAGAGGAAAGGAATATTCCCAACCCTGGCCTAGCTACTCCTTTGAGAACAAATGGAAGGCAGAGTTTAAGGGGAAACTTTTGATACTTTTCCTTCCCCTCTCCATGTATCACTGCCTATCTGTTATGCCAGGCTAAGAAAACAGGGGAAGAACAGGAGACCCAGTAGGGCATTGTGAGATTGTTTGACAGAAGGGGTGTGAGAGTTCTCAAGGAGAAAACTGGAGGGCATGGGAATGATTAAGCTGAGGGTATTGAAAAGCATGTTTTCAGAGAGACCTGCTTTGCAAAATTACTGCCATTTTTCCTTTAAAGGGTAAATTTTAGCATTGATTGAGAAATGTATTCATGGCATTAGCTTTGGGTAGGATTGGCTTGTGTGATGAATTGAAGACATGGCCAAAATAATTTTACAATATAAGGCTAAATGCTTCCTCAGTCGATTTTTATTAAGGGTGCATTTTCTCTCATGACCCTAAGTTATTTTCTTTATCAGAACAGAAAATGAAACCCTTGAAGGTAGTCTAATCCAGTTCACCATTTTCCTTTTGATACAAAGTTACATTATTTTTGTCTCTAGCAGATATTTTAGAAACTGTATTTTCTCATGTATGTATACCTGTGAGTATGTATGTACTCACCTCAATTAAACCATATAAGGTAATCAAGAGTCCTCTTTTCTGGTTTGTGCCTTGTATTTTCAATGCATGTAGATTTTTTTTGCCTGAAATAGTAATTAATTTATGTCCTGAATGCATGCCAAAAGCATTTTAAAGTAAGAAGTATAGAAACAATCTTACACAGAACCAAACAGAGAATTATTTTATATTGTGAGAGTCATTTCTGACCTTTTCATTATAGATACTTTTACCTTTGGCTGGGGATTGGACAGGGCTATTTTCAGAAGCCCTGTCAGATTCTGTCAGAACCCTAAAGCCCTGCCAACCTTGTGGCAGCTGATTTTTCCATTGACAGAGGTTCGAATAGATTTAGGTACTTATCCAAACCAAACTTTCAAACCTCCAGAGGTTTGCCTATTACTAGTTTACATAGAGCTTAACTACAGTGGTTTCTTCTTTCAACATTGACTTTTTTTATTTAAAGAGCTTAATCAGGAGCTCTAATAACACGGGATCAGTCTGTTCAAATACAAATGAAAAATGCAGCTGCCAGAGGTTCGTCCTGTGGACCAAAGGGCCCATGCTGCCGGAAGGCAGCGTAGCTCATAAAATGATCTTTTTTACAGCAAAAGATCTATTTTTTATTGCTAGGTCATATCCTTGTATTGGAAGTTTATAAAACCTACAGTTCTTTGGATTTGCACCTTCATGCAAGAGATAGAGACTAATGAGATGGACAGCATGTTTATTTTTGACTGGAAGATGTTCGTAATATAAGATCCCATTCTACATTGTGTCAGTCGCTTATTTAAAAAAGTCTTTGATGCAGGAGAGCAAAACAGTGCCTTTAGGACTCTCAGTGAAGTCTCTCCCATCCCATACCTTAGAATTATTCAAAGTTCTTTGGAAGATAGAGAATCAGAAACCAACTGGGTCTATGATTCTTTAGTCCTAACCGTTAGGCAAGATATAAAACAGTGGGATGTGTGTTCCACAAAGGTTCTTGCCACTGTCATAGAGGAATCCAGTCTAATTATTGGCTACATATGATGAGTTGTACCAGATTCTCTTGTTTGTGGATGATGACAACTCCTAGGATATCACAGAATCTCTTGGAAGGCACGTGCCACTCACAAACGTTTGCCCTAGCTATCTATATGGGAAAAAATCCAAGTACGTAAAGAATGTCTCTTGTCCAGAGTGTGTGATATACATTCTGGTGGATGAATAACCAGTAGAGGACATCCTTCTTCCATCTGAGTATGTGTTTGTAAGTTTAATATGTGTATGTGTGTTTGAGAGAGAAAGAGACAGAGAGAGAGAGACAGAGAGAGAGACAGAGAGAGACAGAGAGACAGAGAGAGAGAGACAGAGACAGACAGAGAGACAGAGAGAGAGAGACAGAGAGAGACAGAGAGACAGAGAGAGACAGAGAGAGACAGAGACAGAGAGAGACAGAGAGAGAGAGAGAGAGACAGAGAGAGAGAGAGAGAGAGAGAGAGAGAGAGAGAGAGAGAGAGAGAGAGAGAGAGAGAGAGAGAGAGAGAACAAATATGCAGTGATTTAAATAATTCTGGCCCAGACAGAATTAATCAGGAGGAGGAGAACAGGGTGGATTGCCTTATGGAAATTGTGAAGCTCCTTTAGTGTTCCCAAACTTCCTCTTCAAACAAAAGCTTATCTTTTGAACTCCAATTTTCTCTCCATATTGTATGACTGTAAGTCTTGAAATGCAACAGCCTCTGAAGAATTAAAACTATTGTACACACAGTGGTAAGGCACATGGTGGATGTGAATAAACTCTAATATAAAGCAAACAAGGAACCTCCATGAAGAACCAGCAAAAGGGATGTCATCAAAATGTCATGTGGCAAGAATGAAGGATAGCTAGAGGATAACACCTGTGTTACACAGGTATCTTTGTGATATCAGAAGATGGGAAAGAAACCCCTAGCATGGGGGTACTATTTGCCAAGGATGAGCAGTCATTAATGGGTTGCCATCTGGCAGAATTGGAAAGAATGCTGACATTGATTATATCCTAGAGCCATTTGAGTTTGAGGGGTTTATAAAAAATTGTTGAACCCTTAAATTAAAAAAATAAGTATCTTTTGTTTGGACAATACCTTTATTTCTAAATATGTCTCCTCTATCCTAACCCCCAAGCCATCTCTTTTCTTTAAAATGAAATAAAAGGATGAACCAGTTGTCCAGCAGAGCAAACAAACATCAAAAGAATCTTATGATTTATGTAGTATTTCACATCCTTAACCCCTGCCTACTCCTACCTCTTCAGAAAGGGGGAGGGAATGCATTTTCTTTTTTCTAAGGTCAAGCTTGGTCATTTTAAGTATATAATGTTAAGAGGGATTTTTTCTTCATCTTTTTCTTTCCATTCTTTCATTCTTTTCTTGACTTCCCTCTGCCTCAGTTCATATATTTTCCCAAGCTTCTTTGAATTCTTCAGTTTTGCCATTTCTTATAATACAATTGGAGAAGCTAGGTGGCTATGCACTGGATTAGAGTCTGGCCTGGAGTCAGGAAGATTCATATTCCTGACTTCAAATCTGTCCTCAGGTATTTACAAGCCTTTGTTGCTCTGGACAAGTCACTTAACCCTGTTTGCCTCAGTTTCTTTATTTGTAAAATGAACTGCAAAAGGAAATGGCAAACTACTTCGCTATAATTTGCCAAGAAAACCCCAAGTGGGGACACAAAGAGGTGGACATGACTCAAAATTACTGAATAATTATGCAGTAATATTCTCTTGCATTCATGAGCCATCCCCAGTTAATAGTCATCTATTTTGTTTCTAGTTCTTTGCTGCCATCAAAAGCACTGATATGAAGATTATGATCTATATGGGACCTTTTTTTCTATCTTCAGTCTTCTTTGTATACATGACTGTCAGTCGAATTTCTGGGTCAGAATTCCATATTGCTTTCCAGAATGGTTGGACCAATTCACAACTCTACCAATAGTATATTAGTATGTCTGTCTTTCTGAAGCCATTCTCAAATTTCATATTTCCATCTTTTATGGAAATTTACCAGTTTGTTGGGTGTAAGGTAAAAGCTCAGTTATTTTGATTTCTCATGGCATAATATTAGTCCAGTATTTTCATATGCAATGATTTGTTTAGCCATTCCTTAGCTGATGGATATTCATTTTTTTCATAGTTCTTTGCTCCAATAAAAACTGCTACTATAAATATTTATGTACATATGAGTCCTTTCTGTCTTTCTGTAACTTGTTTGGGAGTATATGCCTCATAGTGGTATTGCTGATTGAAAGGTTATGCACACTTTTAGTGACATTTTCGGTATAGTTCCAAATTGCTTTCCAGAGTGGCTCGATCAGTTTATAGTTCCACCAACAGTGTATGAATGTGCTTGTTTTTGGATTTGTATTTCTCTTATTATTTGTGATTTACAGCAATATTTCATAAGGTTGGTAATTGCTTAAGGTACTTTTAAGTATTGTTTGTGCATATTGTTGACTTTCTTCCTTGAAGAATGACTCTTGTTCTTATAGGGAACTAACACAAATATATGTATAAATCTTGATTAACTGTCCTTTATCGTAAATTTTAAGTAGAAAAAAAGGTGTTTTTTTCTGTTGAAGGCTCCTCTTTATATCATACTTGGATTGATTTTGTTTATGCAAAACTTCAATTCCATGTAATTAAAATGATATATTTTTATGTTTTATGGTTGCCTTTACCCCTTCTTTGGCTAATAATTGTTCCTTTAGCTATTTATTAAATGTCTTCTGTGTACCTGAACTGTGCTAAGTGGTAGAGATACAAATGTAAGAAATATAGTCTCTTTCCTCAAGAAGCTTAAGATCTAAAAAGGGAAGACAACACTCTAAACAAAGGTGAAAAGTGTGTGTGTGTGTGTGTGTGGGGCGGGGTGATCCAGAGTGTGGGACATTGTGAAGTACAGTGCAAGGAGTGAAAACTGGTAGGAAGTGGAAGATGAGATGGCTGATCTGGGAGTCCTTCTTAAATGGAGGAATTGGAAGGAGTGCTTAGCTCTGCCCTCCAGCCCATAGGGTAATGAGGGTACTGATGAGGTGTGAGTACCAAAGCTGACATAATATTGCGAAATGATGTTTCCTTTTTTAATTTACATTCTTATATAGAGTAAGATGTTGGTCTTAATATAAATTCTGCTAAATTAGCTTCCATTTCCCAGCAATTCTTGTCAAATTAAAAGTTCTTCCCCAAGTAATTCATATTCTCAGCTTTATCAAACATTGTTTTATTGAGTTCAGTTGTTTTTGATTCTTACTTGGCTAATCTGTTCTGTTCTGCTGTTGACCTTTCCATTTTTTAGTCAGCACCAAATAGACTTGATATTTCCTGCCTTAAAAAGTAATTTGTTGTCTAAAAATGCTCTTCTCTCTTTATCCCTGCTTTAAAAAAATTTCCCTTTGAGATTCTAGACCTTTTGTTTCTTCAAAAAAACTTTGCATCTTGTCTAGCTCTATAAAGTAGCATATAATGTCATTTTTTGATGCACTGATTGGTTTTGCTGATTCTTTTTCCTTTCTTCCACTTTTTCTTTTTTCAAAACATTCTTTGTTTCAAGTGAAGCTCACTGGAAGGGCAAAGGGGAAGGGATACAGGGAAATCTAGGCAATGAAAAAAAAACAAAAGATACCAATAAGATCTTTTTTTAAGTAACAGAAGAGAAAATGCCAGAACTGCTTGGAATCTTAAAATGTAGAATTGTGAATGTCAGAGCTGGGAGGGACCTTAGTGAGTAATCAGGAAACATTTATTAAGCACTTACTATGTCCCAGGTTCTATCCTTAGTGCTGGGGATATAAATAAGAAGGAAGTCATCCCCTGTCTTCAAGGAGCTTACCATCTAACGAGGAGATGATAGCACACAAAAGGAAGTGGAAAAGCGGGGGGACGGAATATGGGGGGAACCACTACATGGTACCTGGACAGGGACATGATGTTTGTGGAGTCCAAACCAAGCAGAGTAGCCAAAAGAAAATTAAGAGTTATGTGAAAAATGTTGAGCCCTGTGCAAAAGAAAGCTTTGGAAGGAGGTTTCTGTTCTGCTCTCCAGCTCTCCAGAGGACATTGGCAACTGAGAATGCTTAAGAAGGTACTTCAGATCAAAGCTGAGTCAGTCACGGGTGATAAGATTACAGGTGATGATCTTATCCTGGGGGAGGCATGGTGTTCATGGACCACGCTGAGTTGCTGATGATAACATAAAACACAGAATGTCACCACTGAGAAAGCCCTTAAAGCATGGAATTGAGAGTGTCAAAGTTGAAAGGGGTCTTGGAACACAGAACATGAAATGTTAGAGCAAAGTGATGTCTTGGAACATAAACTATTGTAGCTGGAAGGTACCTTAGAACAAAGAACATAAAATGTGAGAAGGACTTTGGAAGTTATTTCATTCACTAATTCTCAGCTTTAGGGTTATAGAGTTATTGGCAGGATGCTTTTGTTTAATAAATTTCTTTTTAACCTAAATAATGTATCTTAAAAATTATAATAATTTCCCTTGAATCTGTGGACTTGTATCCTCCTACCCTCCAAATAAGTTTGGTCATTTTTACCTAGCTCTACAAAGTATTTCTTTCATAGTTTGGTACAACATTAACTTTGTAAATATATTTAGGTAGTAGTTCTTTGTGTTTATTATATTGATATGACCAAATCATCAGTAATGAATGTTCCTCAATTATTTTAGTCCTTCAAGGTTTTGTTAAATAATGTTTTGTGATTAAATTGATTCTGATATGCCTCGAGGATTTTTTGGTAGTTTGACTTTCAGATATTTTACGCATTTTGAATAGGACTTCCCTTTCCATTATTTCTTCCTTTATTTTCTTGTTGCTGTATAGATATACTGTTGGGTTCTGTGGGTTTATTTTGTGTCCTGCTACTTCTTAAATGTTTCAGTTTCTTAGTTGATTTTCTGGGGTTTTCTAAGTAAACCATCATGTCATTTAACCCCAATTGCCCCACCCTCCCCTCTCCAAAAAGCGTCACCTACTCCAAATCTGTTAACTGTACTCACAATGTCCTCTTTCCTTAGAATTTATGAATGGCAGAATTTCAGAAGGGACCATAGACAAGCGGGACAGTTATGAAACTAACAGGATTTATATATTATTTATATATATATATATTCTTTTTTTGGGTGTTTTTGTTTTTTGCTATGAAAACCCCAAATGAAGAGAGCAAGACTTGGACCCCCTGAAATGACTAAACAGCAGCAATAACTTCTTTAGCATTCCTCGAATGGAATTTGCTCTGACAATTGTAGGATAATTTAGGGCTCTTGAAGTACAGTGTTTCTTGTTTCAGTAAAAAATATTGAGTGACCTTTCTTTGATGGGTTGGATGACTGTATATGGAAAAGTTGTTTAATTTGCTACAGTTGACTATTTGTGAAAGGAGCATCTATTCTTTCTGGCCAGAAAATGAGACTTCATCCTAGAACTTTGAGCTGGCACATTTCAACAGATGACTTTTGTATAATCATTTCATCTTTTCAAGGTGTCTGCCATTACTTTGATGATTGCTTTTTAATGTTTGTCATTGGTGACCTTTTTGCGTATAATATTCAATTCTGCAAATGTTTAATATGTTGCTACTTTGTGCAAGGTGCTGTTCTTGGCATGTTGGTGAGATTTATTCAGTTACTATCCTCCTTCTTTGGTAATATAAAATTCCGTGAGTCTTAATCTCAAAGAAAACCTCTCTAGCTGGTGCTAAGACGGTTAGCGCGGCTGTGATTTCTGTAAGTGTGTCGTCCAATGCTCTGCCGGGGTCTCATTACTTAATGAGGGAGACGCTGAAGGGAGGAAATGGAGCATTTTTGAAGGAGAGGGGGCACAAAAATCTGAATCCTTTTCTAGTCTCTCTTACTCTCTTCCACTTAGATTTACTTTGTGTTTCAACAAAGTATCTTATCAAGTGAGATAACATATGTAAAGCACCTTGCAAACCTTCAAGCTAGCTCCTATTGTCCTCCAAGTATGTTGGAAATATTAATGGTTTTTATTCCTCCATGTTCATTGACTTTTTTTGAAACCAACACATGTTCTTAATTGCCAAATCTATTTCAGTTGGGCCTTTAAAGCAAAATCACTGCAATTTGCTGCATTTGTCAAAAATGACAGGCTAATTCTTTGAGCCATAACAGTGTATGTAAAATTTGATTTCTGTTGATTTTCTGAAGTGTTAGCAGAATTTATTTTTTGGACACATCCTTTATTGTTGTTAAGATTCCCACAGCATAAGAGAAACTGGATTGTTTAATTTTGAGGCTGAGAAATAGAGTTGATCTATGAGAATAAGCTCTCTCTCTCTCTAATATTTGCTATCCAACCAAGAAATGATGGAGATGACTGGAAATATGCACATGAAATGGAATTGATTTTGCTACACAGGATGCTGCCACTTGGACTGTGTGTGGAGTTGATTTGTAACATAAATTAACTAGCCAATTATTGATTGTTCCATCTGACTTTATCCACATTAAGAATCTGTAATGAGTTGCCAACTTGTCAGTAATAAGAATGCTGTGTATGAATTGCAATGGGGGTCGTCAGCTGTATCCTACTTAGATCTTGCAGTAAATGCTGCTCAGCTCTACCATCTGCCACATGTCCCTTTTGCATAACACTTTAATCCATTAAAGTGTTTCTTTTTTCTTTGTTTTTTTTCATTAACCTGTTTAGGCTGTACTTACAGTCTTTATAAATAGCATCTGCACATAAACAGCTGACCTATGCAGTACCCTGGGCCAGAGCTCTCTTTGTCTGTGCTGTCATTAAGATGAAGGATGACAACCCTCAGAATTGGAGCAGTCTATTCCCACAGTCACACTCCAAACACATACTAAGCTCCCATTAACTGCCTAACTTCGTATACAACGATGAGATTTGGTCTGAATTATTGTTTCTGAAAGTAACTCTTGTATACTAGAATAGTGTTTGGAGAAATCCAGTTCTTGCTTTCACTAAAGTGAATGGACCGCTCATGGCAGGAGGTGTCAGATCTGCTAGATGAGGAAGACTGTCCCTGGAGTCTAAACTAGGTACTTTCCTTAGCTCTTTGTCCCTAGAGCCCAAGCATTTCCTTGAGGCAGCCTAGTGGGCCAGGACTTAGGAAGACCTGAATTCTAGTGTGATCTAAGACACTTACTGGTTGTGTGACCCTGGTAAATCACTTGACCTCTGTCTGCCTCAGTTTCTTTATATGTTAAATGGAGAAAATAATAACCCCCATCTTACAGGATTAAAAAATGAGAGAATATTTGTGAAGTTCTCTATAAATGCTTGCTGTTGTCATTATTTATGACATTTCACCTTTTGTGTTAAGTAGCCACACTGTGACTTAAGTTTCACCTACATTGCCAGGTGACTCCTCCCTAGAAAGAGATGATTCCAAGCTACCACCTCTCAAAAGCTAAAGGAAAACTCTTGGTCATCAGGGTCTACTGTATTACTGTATTAATCTTTTTTTTTTTTGCTTTTTGGAGGGAAGGCAGGGCATTTGGGGTTAAGTGACTTGCCCAAGGTCACATGGCTAGTTTTTTTTGTGTTAAGTGTCTGAGGCTGAATTTGAATTCAGGTCCTCCTGAGTCCAGGGCCAGTGCTCTGTTCACTGTGCCACTTAGCCACCCCTACTGTATTAACTCAATGCTGTGAAGTCAAGTGTTCTTGGTGATTCTTTAGAACCATTTACCAAACGAACTTCTAAGGACTAAAGGAATAAGTAACCAGATTAGGCGTCTCAGTTTCTCTTGGTTTCAACTTTCCAACACAAAAACAAGACAAATGCTGTTTTGAAGCCAACTTGTATTTTTGCAAGTTGTTTCTCTTTGTGGTTCCCCAAGTTGTGTTAAGTGGCCCAGTCTTCCTCTGCTCCCTCTGCTTGTTATTTTACAAAATGTAACATGTTAATGACTGTGAAATTGTATGTTTATGATGGCTGAGAGCATGCTTGGGTGATTTCACTGTGTACATAAACACTTTTATAATTCAAGCCCACTGGGCATTTTGTTGAGTTCCTGTCCTGAGCATGACCTATGTCACTGCAGGGAGTTGTCATTTACTCTGCTCCAGTGACTCAGTAAGTGATTACTGTATACATTTCCCATGATCATCTCATAAAGCCATTCTCCTGGAGAGGCAAGTTAAGATCATTTGTGGGCCAGTGGAAATGCTTAGATTAAGTTAAGGCCTGGGCTCTAGGTCCACTTCTGCTACTACTTTGCCCTGAGATTTGTGCCAAGTAACGGCCTTTCTTTGTCTCAGTTTTTTCTTCTATAAATAGAGACACTACTAAGTAAGAGGAAGGAAATCTTGACTTTGTGTCAAGGGGCCTGGGTTTCACTTCTGCCTCCAATACTTCACCTGATCACCCCTCAGTCTCCTTCCCTTTTTGTCCATGTCTTCCCATTTGGTTCCTACCCATGGTTCCCTTCACCAAAGTTCTCTTCATGATCTTGTTCTCTTATTTCCCTAATGAGCTTTTCCTTGGTTGTGTTATCTTTTGTGATAAATTGCTTAGTCCTATGCAGATATTTCTCAAATCTAGGTAGCCTGCCTTAATCTCTCACTCAAACTCTAATCCTTCATGGCTATCCCTATTCCCCACTGGCTTCTCACCTCACATGTTATAGCCCATTACTCACATATCCAGAATAGAATTCATTATTTTCCCCCTGAGTCTGCTGGCCTTCCTGACTTGCCTTTTCCTCCCCATGTTATCCAGGGTCATAGATTTGGAGTTGCAAGAGACCTTAGAAGTCCTGTAGTCACAGTAGCTCATTTTGTAGAAGAGCATCCCAAGAACCAGGCTGCATAAGCAATTTGCCCAAGGTAACACCACCAGTAAGTAGCAAAGGTGGGATTAGACTCTAAATCCAGAGCGCTTTCCACTGTACAGCACTGCCCCTAGTTCTTCTTCCCCTTCAGACTCCAAAGCTCCTCCCCTCTTCCTACAGAATATCTTTGCTTCATATATTGCTGGGTCTATTATAATTACCCCCCAACTGGTCTTCCTCACTGAAGGCCCTCTCCTCTCTATCCCATCCTTGGGTTGGCTGTAAAAATAACCTTGTTGATGCACAGGTCTGGCCAAGCCACACCCCTTCTGAAAGTCTTCACAAATTCCCTATTGCCTACAGGATAAAATATGTCCTTTTTTGCCTGTCAGCCTAACTTACAACCTGCCTTTCTAGCCATATTTGACAGTGTGCTTCAGGAGCCCTTTGTTTCTGTCTTCTGGCACCTTCTGCTTTTGTGCCAACTAACCTCGTGTCTGGAATGGTCTCCTTTTTCCTTTCTACCTCTTGCAGCCCTATTCCTTCAAGGCCCATTTCAGGTGTCACTTGTTTTCCTCCTAGCTGAAAGTGAACTTTCTGTCTGTAAATGTTGGTAGAGTTCTTTTTCTGGAGCTCTCTTCTGTCCCCAAAACATTTTAAACCTCACATTTTCTTTGTGTAGGTTTCCTCCTTTCCATCTTCCTCTTTGGAATGGTTTTCAGTTCTTGGAAAAACAAGAAGTGTCTTGTTTTTTTTTCATCTTTGTAGATGTGTTACGTAAACCTGGCATGTAGTCAATACTAAATAAATGCATGTTGAATTGAATTTCAAATTAGAAGTCATAATAATTGACAAATATTTTATTTGCAAAGAAGAATAGACCTCATCTAACTAGTCTCAAGTAAGTTCTGGGCCATAAAAGTTTTGCTCTGGGATGGAGATCTTCTCACCTTTAGTGTGTTATTTTCTCACCCCACTTGGAAACCTTTGTCCCTATCCCTCACCTCAGGTCTTGGAAACTAGTACCCAAGACTTCCAGTTGAGATGAGAAAATAATATGCTAAGGTTGATAAGATCTCCATGTGGTGTAAACTTTGGAGACATTTCTCAGGTCCTGGATGGAAACCAGTTTTCTCATTCTTAAAATGAGCGAGTCCCTACTGGCAGAGCGTGGTACATAGGAAAAAAGTGTAGGAAGGTAGCCCTTCTTTCCTTTGGAGAGAGAGGACATAGTTCCTGAGACAACTGAGCTTCATTCTTGTGGAGAAAATATCCTGTGGAGAAAATAACCTGAGGAAAATTCTTTTCTTTAAATTTATTTATTTTCTTTTAGTTCACAAGATTGAGTTCCACAATGTCTTAAGTTTCAAATTTTTTCCCCCTCCTTCTCCTTCCACCTCCCCCCCCCCATAGCAGCATGTAATAAAAAATAGGTTCTACAAATACCTTCACGTTGAACGTTAGGCATGTTGTAAAGGATTATAACCAACAGCCTGAACAATGAGAAAGAAGGGATAAAACAAAACAAGATACAAACTAGAGAGCAAATAGTTTGCTTCAGTCTGTACTCTGTAGTTCTTTCTCTGGGTGAGGATATCCTTCCATCATGAGTCTCTTTTAGTTGTCCTCTAACCTTGCATTGCTGAGAGGAGCCCAGTCTATCAAAGTGAGTCATCACACATATAATGTGTCTAATTGTGTACAAAGTTCTCCTGGTTCTGCTCTCTGAGGAGAATTCTTGAGAGATCTTGAATTACCATCCTGACAGAACTGCATTTCCTGCATTAAGAAAAAGCATTTGCCCACAGTGGTAAGCAGGGATGTTGCTTGTGATTTTTCCCACTTTGATGCATAATTGAAATATTTAAGTGTCTTCATTTTTTTACTCTATTAATCTGTTTTTAGCTAGCAACATCCATGTTCTATAAGACTAGAGGAGGGATGCAAAAGTGTATGAGAAAAGTAAGGTTTTTTCCAACGTATTCAATTAACTGGAGTGAGGACTCAGAACCAATTAATAAGAGAGAATATATATTTCTGTTCATTTATAAGGCATCATCAAAACATACCCCTCGATTGTCTTAGTAGACAAGATGAGAATGAATAAGGGTAACATGTTAAATAGTAAGCTGAAGGGTGAGATTTAGAGTAGTTTTCAGCTAGTTACATATGTCCAACACCCACATAGTCTGCACGAGGGTTCTCATCCCTGAACGTGTTACATATGTAAAGGGATAAGTAAGTCAAGCATCATTTATATTGTTATTAAGCTATATCTACCCTTGTGTGGAAAGAGGATCCCGCGCTCCAGTTTATTAAATAAGTTTAATTATTTAGGAGTACAGTGAGCCATGAGCTGTTCCAGTTAAGAGAATTGATCGGCAAAATGGAAAAGGCAACAAAAAAGTTTAAAAACATATATGTAATATGCATATATTTGGCATGCACACACACATCTATATATATGTATATATAATTAACTGGTATTTATAAGTAACTACAAGGAACTGTACTTGATTGTGGATTTTAACTGAAATATAATATTCATTCTGGTCTAGTGAGTGGGCCAGGTTTTGTATTTGCCATGGTCTCCAAAACTGATTTTACTGATTGGATGCCATGATAAATTTGATGGTCAGCTTCTTCTCTGGAAATTGTCATGCTAATGTTTAGGACCAAACTACTATTTGTCCTCTTTTTCTGTGCTATTTCATTTTTTTATTTCTTTAGCAACTTGATTTTAACTGTTGGAAATGCTTTGTTGACAGAAAAGTAAAGTGTGACATTTAATATAAACTCATCTTTAAATGTATGTTAATATTTGGATTCTAGGATGATGGTAAAAGAACCAAAATGGGAGTAGTATTTTTTGATGTTAGAGAAGTTGTTTAGTAGACCTGGGATTGGTTAACATTTTCATTAATGATCTTTGAGGCCTAACTATAAATACTTTATTCATTAAGTTCATGGACAATAAATGAGTTTGTATAGAAAATACCAGTGAAGACAGGGAAATAATTCACATCCTTTTAGATAATTTATACTATTTGGGAATATAATGGAATTTTCCTTAGCAGTATACAAAACATTCTAAAGCAGGTGTATGAAGCTTTCAATTAGTTGTCAATTTTGATAAAAATAGGGAATCTGTCATCCAGTAGGGGAATTTACAGTGTGATACTCCAATAGATCTGTGATTTGACTCATGTGGCTATATTTTCCAGATGCAGCCCACAACCTTTTCATCTTGCCCCTGTCCTCACTTGAGTTGACCACGTGTCAGAGATCTTCCTTACGTTCTTCTGACATCTCAATGCCAGTGGAACCCATGCTGTGTCCATGTCTTGCTCCTTGCGCTTGCCAGCTGACCAGTTGTTCCTTTATTTCACTCATCTGTTTCTGAAATGGTATCTTTTAATCAACTTCTTCTTTTCTGTCATATATCACAAGGCATCACAGTACATTATATTATCTAACACAATGGTGAATGCCTCATCACTTTTTGTTCTTGTCGTGTTAAAGTTGTATGTTAGGAGTTTCTCTATTTCAGTCGAACAAGTCTAGTAAACCTTGTAGCACTGTGCAGCTACCAAAAATGGTAGAACCAAAAGAGTAAGTTTGACGGGTGAGGGGAGGAGGCAGGGGAAGGGGGTTCCACACATATAAAATGGCTCTAGAGGGCATTGTGATAAGAATTAAAGTGACTAATTGGGTGGCCTGAGGACTAGATTAATATTTGTCTTGTGATACTATTGACTTGGTACTCCAATTACCATCTAATTTGTCACAGGGAACTTTAACTGATATTTCAGCTGTACATAATTTGCCCACAATTCCATAGTTCCATGTGTTTACTCTTGGTCATTGCCAATAAGTATTGCTGCTGCTGCCACTGGTTGTCTTCTGTTCCCTTTTAATGTCCTGGATAGGAATGGTGCTCAGAGAAGAGAGGTTGTCTCTTCACAGGAAATCAGCTGTCTTACCTGGTACCACTTGGCTTGGTCAGACACAGAGAATCTGGCCCTATTCAGTGCCAGTGTACATATATCTAAAAATGAAATAAATTGATTTCATATTTCTTGTAGTTCATAGTTAAGAGTTTGTTCATTTGGTTTGACTTAAATTCAAACTACATGTGGAGAAGTTGAAACCTGTCAGGTCTTACCTGTTATAACTAAGCTACTGTTCAGGACTGACTCTCATAGTCCTTCCAGACTCAATTTACCTTTCCTGTGCCCAGAATGCATTGCCCAAGGGCTTGAATTTCTCCTATGATGTGAATATCAGTGTAATGATCTAAGAAATAGCTCTGATAGATAGAAGAAAGAGCTTTAAATATTTATGCTGATGTAAATGTGATATCTCAAGGCAATCTGGCCACAAGTGCCTTATTATGACTGTAGACCTTAAAGTGCTTCATCCAGGAAGTGCAAAGGAGAAATGAGATTAGAAGTGTGATTGGATTAGAAAAGCAGGGCAAAATTAAAGACTTGAGAATGTTCTTGACTGCATAGTCCATAAAGCTGTAGAACCCTGTCCTCTGGAATGTGCTAAAAATTCCGTCTAAAAATTTAGTTCATTGAAATTATCGTCAGCAGAAAGCCTCCATGTGCCTTCCTGTAGGCTAATCTTCTTCTAGGAATGTGTTCCTATCTCCCCTTTCCCCTCTAGATAGATCTTGGAATACCTCACATGCCCCTGGCCATTAGTGGTCTCTCCCCTTTCCAAGAACTTATGTAATTATCTGTTTACATGTTGTATCCCCTGGTAGACTGTAAGCACCTTGAGGAAGGGGGCTGTTTTTCATTTTTGTCTTGGTATCACAATTGTCAAGTACAAGACCTTGCACATAGTGGGTGCTTCATAAATGCCAGTTACATAAATGAATGAAGGCTACCCATGAAGGGTAAAGAGCTTTGGAGACTCAGCTTTTAGTCCAGGCCTCAAACTTCCCCGAGAGGACGTAACCAGCCATTTCTGGGCCCTGTTTCTCTAATCATCTAATGAGGAAATTTCTCTGTTGCCTTCAAACAGTCTCACATCTCCCCCATCCTTACCAAAAACCTTCATTTTCCCCTGCTGTGCTCTCAAGCTGTCATCTTATTTCTCTTCTCCCTTTCCAGCCAAATTCCTAGTAAAAGCTGTCTGAACATTTCAGAACGTGTCTTTTCCCATATACCCTTCCTTCCCTCTGCTAGACATCCCTGTTTCTGTTGAAGGCACCAATATTTTTGTAGTGTCCCAGATGCATGACTTCAGTGTTATCCTTGATTCCTCACCCCATAAATCCAATTTGCTTACAACCTCCTATCTCACACTGATTGTACATTCATTTCCTACATGCGCTCCCCACTCCAGTGAGACTTGGTTTGCTTACTGTTATCCCTTGTGATGTTCCACACCCCCCCCATGTCTTCATAGAGGCTGTCCCAAATCCTTGTCATTCTCCTTGCCCCTGCCTTTTGGGAACTTGAGTTCTTCAAGGGTCAGCTCAAGTGCTTCCTCCTTCTAGAGTATTTTCCTGATTCCTGCCTCCCCAGTTGAGTGTGCTGATTTTGAATGCATCCTATAGAAGTGTGAATGTGTTGTCTGCCCTCCATCCTTGCATGTAAGCTCCTTGTCATATGGGTCAGTCTCGCCTTTGTATCTGGGGCACCTCATCCAGCAGTAGTGCAGGAGAAGGTCAGTCATAAATGCCTGCATGTGTGCTTGGCTAGCTTGGTAATGCCTTTCCTAATTCTCAAAACCCTGTCAATATTGCATGAGATTCAAAGCATCAAAGAAGACTGCCGAGAAGCTGATTCTTAGCAGAGTAAAACCAAATGGAGTTAAAAGAAATGAATAAGTAGAATAAACAACTCATTTGATGAATTCTTAAAAACTTCTGCTTGCAATTCTTTAATAAGTTCAACATCACAGAGACTGGATGTCTCCTTTGTTGAATCCTTATTGACTACCTCTGTCAGGCAAAGGACTGCTTGGGCTTGGCCACCTACCTTAAGCTCAACGTATCTTCTGCATGGATATGGTGAAGGTTTGGTCAAAATGGTGTTCTTAGACTAGTTTAGCAGATAGTTTCAGGACATAGAAACTAGATAACTTTATTTGATTATCTCCTTAGCTATATAGTAACAGCACAAAGTGCCCCTATTTTGGAGTTGGGGGAGCCAAGTTCAGTCTTTGTCTTTGCCACTTTCCCTGGGTAACTGCTCCTTAACTTTGCTGGGCCTCAGTTTCCTTACCTGCAAAATGAATAGATTGGATTTGATTTTCTCTAGCCAAACTACCTTAAAGACCCTTTTCCAAGAGTATCTCCCATTTCCACATTAAAATCCTCCAAGATTCCTTGAAATATAAAACAACAGAAATCACTCTGCTCAGTGACCCTTGGATCATAAACATCAGTCAAGGCATAAAAGAGGGAGATGTATGCAATTACATAGTTTTGATTTAATTAACAGAAAAAGTCTGCATATACAATAGGGGATTCTGTGTGGATTTTACTTCTTTAATAGTTTGACAAGCAGATTGCAACAAACAAGCCATTTGGAAGCCTGGTAGGGTCCCAAAGGCCTCATAAATATGCAATGCACTTCTCTTCATTCCCTAAGGTAGAGACATGCTGAATAAAATTAAAACCACTAGCTCTTTTTGTATAGCTCTGAGCTATCACTAATTTAAACTGAGCCATGGCCATTTTACACCTGTACCTACAGTAGTTTAAAACTAAGGGAAATGAAATGTACAAATGTGCTTTGACTCTTTATTAGGTCCCCTGGAAAATGAAAGATGGATTTCTTTCTCTATCATGATATATGTTCCTTTAAACCTAATACCACAAGTCAAATACATTTTGCCCCTTAGGATTATTTTATATTTAATAGTGCTATTGAATCTCATGTGGGGCACAATGTGCAGATAAAGTATTTATTGAAAAGTTATATATATTTATATATAAACACGTCGGTGGAATGTCATAATCCATCTGGAGCAAGTTGTTCTTCTTTTGAATTGGGTTTTAATAGGTTAATGCTCCCACTATTTGGGCATTTGGGGCTATTTGTGATTGAACAGACTTCCTTGGTCCCTTTGCAAGAGTTCTTGAACCATAATGCTAATCATTTCTTTTTTAGGACACTAATTCCTTTAAATATAGTCCCGAAGACAGGGAAAATAAGACGGTAGACAGGCAGGAACAGAGATGGTTAAAGAAATGACTGAATCTGTCTCGGTCACAGAGTCCAAAGGGACTTGGGAAAATATTGTCAACCTTCCTAGCTTGGTCTGCAGAACCTGAAAAGAAAAATATACTATCAATACAACACTGTTTAAAGTCATATTCCTGAAAAAGAGAAATTGATTTAATATTCTGAATTGTAAAAGGAGCAAAAGGGGTAGTCTCTTGATCTACCACAGGGGTTTACTTTTTTGTTAATTGTCTGATGTAGAGGACAAAGGTTGGTTTTTGCATCTAGAAACTCAGTTTTGAAGTTTTGATTTTGGAGAAATTGAATTTGTCAGGTTGCATGCTCACAGTTTAGCAATGAAATGAATGAAAGAAGTCCCATGAGATTGTAAATGGAAGGGAGACACCTGGATTTTGTCTTAATATGCATATGTCTCTGCTGGCACAGTTGCTTCACACCCAAAAGTGCTAATATGCAAATTCTAGTAACCATTTGCAGCCCATTTTCCTTGTTATGGCCAACTTTCTTTTACTGATTTTGTCCTTAATATTCTCCCTTTCATTGTTCTCTTAATATTAGCATGAATATGTTCATATTTGGACCATAACAACTTAGGTATTCTGGGCATTTCTGACTTATGGGTCATTAGCAGGTCCAGTTTTCCAGGAACTGTATGACCCAGAGCCAATTAATGAGCCATACATTCATTTCCCTGGTCAGTAGCCAAAGTGGGTCCGAAATAAATATTTAGGGAGAGAATATCTAATATAAAATGTTGACTTGTATACATTTTTCGAATTGATATTATTTTTAGAATCAAAATTCTTGCCTCCTCTAACATTCCTCTTTTGATGCCTCATCATACTGTAGAGGTGACTGTGGACTCTGAAAATCTGTACTAGCAGAATACCAAATTCTGATGGTTCCAATAAGCTAGAAAATCTTTGAATGAAGACTCCAGAGCAAGACATTATAGCTGTAGAGTGGAGACCACTGTAGCCCTGCAGCTAATTGGGAGCCATTGATCACCAGCAAGTTGGAGATCAGGTGGAGGTTTTTTTTTGGCCTTGACAACTCATGAACATCATCTCAAGGCTTGGTGGATTTATAGTCTGTACTAGTTGAGGGAGTATCCTGCCACATGAAATCCCACATCTTCTAAAGCATTCTATTTGAAGTAATGATGAGAAGAGGCAGCTTCCAGGGGGTCATATTAAGGCCCAACAAAAATAAATGGCTTTCCTTTAACTTTTTTTTTAGATTTCTGATGTTTTTTGTGTGTGTGAACAAGTATATCATGGGTAAAATAGTTTGTGAACAAATAATATGTCTACTTTAAAAGTGTTTAAAGAGAGTTATTAAGAGAATTTGTAACCATACTTAAGAATAAGACTTGTATCCTATAAGGCAAGCAACATTTTCTGGAATGCAAAAGATCCAGGGTCTTACTGTCATTACAATAATAGAATCTGCAAAGCTTGTGCTCAGCTGACAAAGTATTTGAGAGCTGATGGGAGATGATATGTCTTAGGACTTTTCCTGGGCTATCACCAGTTTTCTTGATTTTTGTCTTGCCACTGGACTCCCATGACTCTGGAAGAGAAAGTGAGACTCTGCCTTTCTTTAGTCCAGTTCAAGAGCAAGACACCTTCATGGTGTCATTGATCCTCTTCGAGAACAAAGGGTGAACAGTAAGGTCATCAACAATGCCAAGAGCCTCCACACTGACTGGTTATCCAATCTTGGGAAAGTCATTAGTAATCTCTCCTCACCTCCTGTCTTCTGTTAGAAAATGAAATAAAATAACCTTTCACTACACAAAGAGAGTTTTAAAGGGAGCTGTTCTCTATCTTCAGGTCATAGTTGGGCCACCTAGAAGCAAAGGAGATTGTTGATGTTCATTAGTCACCTTTCACATTCAGCTTGTGTGGGTGCCAAGTGTTCCAGGGCCACAAGCACTCATTTGTGCCTGCACGCTTCCATTCATTCATTCATTTGAGCATTCTTTGGTTACTAACAACTTTACACACATCAGCAAGTAAGAACATATCTGTATACAAAGAAAACAAAAAAAAGAGCTTTTCTATATGATACCATGAATCTCTATTATATGCAGACTGAGTTTTTTTAAAGAATGTATTAAATTTTACATGGTGCAAAGCTAACAGGTGGATCTGTTTTTCCTGCTTGAACTTCCTTCTGCTGCCTTCAGTGTACTTTGTAAGTTTCATTAACACTTTCTTTTCTTTTTACCATCACGTCCCTCCCACATCTTCCTCATAAAAAATATAAAGGAGTCCTTTATAACAGATAAGTATGGTCAAGTCAAACAGAAATCCAGTATTTGATGTATCTGAAATTGTGTCTAATTGTGTGCTTTGTGTTCATCAGCTCTCTGTCTGGAGGTGGGAAATGTGCTTGCTTTATCATAAGTCTTTTGGAGTCATGATTGGTCTGCACTGCTCTCTCTCTCTTCTTAGAGATTAAGATGAAGAGACATGACCTTGTACCCTTGTTACAGGTAGGAGGTTACTTGATACTGAAATGCAGGACCCTTTATATTCCCTCTGGGACAGAGTTGGTCCCAAAGTTGAGGGTATAATACAGACAGTCTAAGCAAACTAATTTAGAATATTAGAAAGATGCAATGTGGCCAACAACCAAAAAGTTTATCACACTGTTCTTTTACCTTTGCCCCCTAGGAAAATCCTTCAAGGTACCATAGAAAATTTTAATAGGTGCAGCAATTCCTGTCTTAAACTCCACATTCTTCCTTCCTCTTTTTCTTTCCTAAGCCTTCCTGAGTCCTTCTCCTGTGTCATTTGCTCCAGTTCCTTCATTTTTAAAGAACGTATTCCTCATTCCAGGCTCAATCTGCCCTTGTGCAGGTTTTGCCCTTAGTTCCTGGGCCTGTCCTCTGCCAAGTCTCTTGACAACCACTGAAGTCCTTCCTGAGTCAGAGGTATAAAGAAAGAGTGCGATTCAGGTATGGGGTGTATCCTACCAAATCAATGTGTAGGGAGAGGTGACATATCTAATTTAAGGGAAAAAAGGGCCTGTTTGGCTAGAATGTAGAATTTGTAAAAAGAGGTCACTGGCAAAGTCTGCAGAAATAGGTGGAAGCCCAGTTGTAAGTGGAGTACTTTGAATGGAGACCTTCAAGCCCAAACTGACCGACCATTGGTCCATTAAGGTCTTTAGGGGGTTCTTCTAGGCTTTTCAGGTTATTTTGAGCTCCAAGAATCACAGTTTAAATAAGAGGACCACAGAATACCTACTTTAGTGGAGAACTGAAAAATGTGTTCAAATGCTTAAACACTACATCAGACTTACAAATTCAAGCTTGTTAAAGTAGGAAATGCCTGACAAGTCAGATAAGCTTCTGCTAATTAAATGTAAGGGAAGATTGATCAAAAAGAGAGTTTAAAAGGTTGCGTGCAGTATGAAAGATTCAGGGCAAACAAATCTTATAATGTTAGAGGGCACATAATGTCACTGTAATTCCTCTCCTATTGTGTGTTGTCTAGTATTACTAGGCCTTTTTATATTTTGGTAAGCCAAGGTAACGTTATCTTCCTCTCCCCATTGTTTTTTTTAAAGTAAAATGACCAAAAGTTCAGGTTTTTTAAAGCATAATCTTTCCATGCTTTTCTTTGTGAGATATTTTAAAGAAAATTAGACTTATAAATATTGTGTAATTACTGTCTTTAGATTATTTGGAGGTGCTTTTTTCTTCTGTCATACATAATTTGTTCTTCTCAGAAAACACTGAGAGAGCCATCATTCTTATATAGGTTTGAATTTTATGTTCTCTTGATTCTTTGACATTCTGTAGCTGGTCCTCCATTTGTGTGTGATATCAGGTATGGTACAGAATAGCTGTTCATGTCGGTGACGTGGAAATTTCAACACTAATTTATTTCTGTTGCTCTGATGGCATGTAGAAAACAAGAAAAAATAAGGTAGCATTGATGTCGTATCATAGTTTCCCAATTGGAAGGTAAGAGAGGGTGGGTGTGCGTGTACGTGTGCGTGTGTATGTGTATCCTTGTTTATAAATAAAATCATGCTTTTCCTCTAAGGTGTCTAATGTATCTCTGGTATGCATTGAAGGCTACAGAGACAGAGTGTGTTTGCCTGTTTTGTAGGATTGCTTTGATATTTGGAGGAAATCTGCATCTTGTCCATGTTGGTAGTCTCCACTCAGGGACAGCTCACAACTGTCTGTCTCTTCTCATCCTCTGAGACTCTTGACCATACCCTGCCCCAGATACCTCCATAGAGGATCCTTCCAGTGTACCAAAGGCCTTCTTTAATATCTTGGGCTGCTTTGGGAAAGCAGTGCCACCCTTGGGCTATCCCTCCGTTAGCCTGCCTTCTGACTCCTTTGTTAGGTTTACATATCCTTAATGATGTCTTTTATGCAATTTCTTGCCTACGAGTGGTAAATGTGCTACAGCCTGCTTGTATCCACCATGAATGAATGAACTAATGAACAATCATTTATTAGGCACTTAATGTGCCATAACTCTGCGCATTTTTCCATTGATCTCTGCATCACCTCAGTGTTGACCTTTCATAAATCATAGTATTCTATTCTTCATCTAGAATCAGTAGAAGAATAGATTAACTTTTTTGTCCATAGGCACATTGGATCATTAAAATGACTTCAGAATCTCCCAGATTCAATACAGGCCTCTGTCATCTTCTGCTGTACCTTCTCCCAGTTTTCATGAACATAGAAATATGTGTTCTCCTATTAGGAAAATAGAAAGCATTACCCTTCTGAGCACTCAGTTGTTTTTGAGTGTCTTATGAAGGAGCCACACTGCCTACCCTTCCTTTGCCTCTTCTTCCCATCACTGAGAGTGGCATCAGTCTGCACAGTGGCCAGCAAAGATTAGAGGCTTGGTTTCTGAGCAGGGATCACTGGTTCATACAAAGATCACTCTCATGACCTTGGCTTCATTAACAGTGGTGTATGGACATTATACACAACAACAAATCAGAGCAAAAACCAGGTCCACATGAAAGCCTCTTGGGAAAGAGTTTTCTTAAGAAACACACCCCAAATATGATCCACAGTTACTGTCTTACATGCTAGTCTTGAAACCACACATTGCTTCATTTTAAAAACTCAACATGATAATAACAGTAGATATTGAAAGCCAAAGAGTTGTACTGAAATGTTACTGTTTTCTCTCATATAATCTAGATTTAGATAGGAACAAGTGGATCAAGCTGACCATCAGAAATGAGTTTTGGTCCATTTTCCCTTGGATTTTTATTCAGAAAAACAGTACTTGTGGCGAACCTGAACTCACCAGAGGAAGTATCCTACTCATTGCCCCAAACACCTTTGCTCCACCATTTCACTGTTGATTTGGGGCTTGCTCAGTTTTAGGGAGTGTTTGACTGCAGCAGATGGTAGCTGACAGATCCCTGTGCTTTGTGGGGGTTGGGGGGGGGGTAGGTAAAATGACTATTACCAATGATTTGAATTGGAAGACAGTTTTCCAAAATAGACATTGCTGGTTTCTGTTTGAATTATCTAAGGCCTGGATCCTCATCTTACTTCTTGTGCTGTAGTTTTTGTCCATCTCCAAGGGGCTGTTGTGGCTTAGTCTCAGTACCGAGTGTGTCAGTCAGTCTACACAGCTGTGGTTTTTGTAGAACTAAAGAACAGTGCTGAATCTACTGGCTATCCTGGGTTGTAATTTCAGAGCTGGCAAAGACTTTGGCCTCACTTAATATGGCATTTCCTCAGTCTTGTTGGTTGTAACCTAAGTAATTAGATTTTATTCAAAGTCTGATTTTGAATGAATTTTGAAAATGAATACCTAGTTATTGAATAAATGTGTATAATTATAAAATGATATGAAGCCCGTGAGCACTGCTGATTTCTGAGGTGGCTGCATCAGGATAAATGGATTAAGAATAACTAGCATTTTGATACTATAGAGAAAACATTTTAAAAATCCTCTAGGCTTTATGATTATTTTTCCTGTTTCTGCATAGGAATGAATCGATCATGTGATAAGCAGTATATCCCAATTCCAGTTAAATGCAAAAAAAAAATGAAAATACAATGGGATTTAGAAAGTCAGATTCTTATGATTCAAATTTGGAGCAGAGAGAATCCTCATTAGGAAGCTCAGTATGTAGAATTGCGCTCTCAAGCCCATTGTAAGGAGAGCCAATTTCATGCCTCTTGGGTCTATGAGAACTGTTAGAGCATCTGAACTCTCCCCATACTTATAGCCGAGCCATCTCCGATGGAAGAACTTTGGCACTAGTTATCCAGTCATCTAAGGGGTCACGAAGTGAGAAGACTGGCTCAGAGTGCTATAATAATGTCTAGAAGGCTTTTTAATCCAACAAACATTGGTCACAAGAAGTGTAGCCCAGGGAGGAAAAAGATCCGGGAGGACAGCATCATTGGCAAGGTGATAAGGCAGCTCTTGTGAATTTAAGGCTTCAGTTAGTGATGGGCTTGGCCTGTGTTCCTACTCTACATTTCTCCTTCAGCATCTTGATAGATTTACTTACCTCTCTTTGTTCTCCCCCCACCATGGGTCTCTTTTCCTCCACCCTCAGCCTCCTATTGGCTCAGCCTATACTGTTGGAGGGTCAGAGCAGTGATTTCAGAGGTCAGAAAACAATGGAACTCTTTCTTCTCCAGGATATGGACCTGTTAAATATCTTGGAAACAGTTATCTGTGTGTATTTTTTAATCCCTCCAAATAGAATATAAGCTCCTTAAGGGCAGGAATTTTGTTTGTTGTTTGATTAGCTGATTGATTTGGCTTCCTATTCCTAGCATCTAGAATAACTGGATTGAATTGTACAGAATAGGTTCTAAGAGTCCTTAATTTCTCAAAAAATAGAGAATAATTGATGCATTTTCAACACTAAGGGCTCCATTTTCATTCCTATGGTGATTGTGATTGATAATGACCAGGAGCTAAAAGATTTGAATTGACATCTCAGTTCATTTCCTGCCTGGCAAATCATCACTTTCCAGTACATACTACTATGTCTCACATTAATAACACCTCTTGTCATCTGAATTTCTGATGAGAAAAGCTGTCAAATGAATAATAGAGATTGATACTTAGAGGCATGGATAAGACACCTTCCCCTTGAGTCTGAGCAAGATCGACTGCCACTGGACCTCTTTGGAGGATAATTTAAAGATGTCAGTTTCACAGCTTGCTTGAGCTCTAGAAAAGCATCTTACCATTTATTTTTTCATGTCTCATTATTATATACATGCCATTGATAGCCAGAGAAGAAATGGCATACATATTCTTCCATATCAAGAAATAGACATATAAACCTCAGTGAACCAAATTTTAATTTAGAGAAAATCCCTGAGGCTTCTTAAATGATATACAGCTTCTGCAGTACACTGCCCTGGTACCACCAGGTCTAGGGGGAATTTAAGTTTCATACCACCTGTTTTCATGAAAGACTGCTAACAGAATAGGGTGCCCTTGGCTTTGGGGAAAGAAGACTATAAATTCCACAGATCTAGAGAGTAGACTTTGAGTTCATTTTATAGAATTTCCGAGCTGAAAGGGATGTAGG
Source organism: Petaurus breviceps papuanus (assembly GCF_028583685.1). Taxonomy (NCBI): domain Eukaryota; kingdom Metazoa; phylum Chordata; class Mammalia; order Diprotodontia; family Petauridae; genus Petaurus; species Petaurus breviceps. The sequence goes on along the minus strand of NW_027187307.1, from coordinate 7,891,285 downwards.
AAATCGCTTAGTACAGTAGTGTTATTTTATCAATGAGGAAAATGGAGATCTACAGAGGTCAAAAATATGGTCAAATTCTCCCATAGATTTAGTGACAGAATATGAATATGTTAGACTCTATTGTGTTTCCATTTATTTATGTATGACATATTTAAAGGTGCCACGGTTTATAGAGCACTGGGAACTACGCGAAACCATAAAATATGGTCCCTTACCCTCATGGAGCTTAGGGTGAAAGAGAAAAAGAACATATAAAAAAAGTGTCTTATCTAGTATCAGCAAAAGAAATGTTTTTGACAAAATAAAAATTCAAAAACAAGAGGAGCGCCTTAGTCTAAATCAGCTCACTTTAAGGGCAAAGGAAAAACCCAACCTCAGTTAAGATAACCCTTGAATATTACTGCTGAAATAACAGGAATGCTAAGGAGCACTGAGATTTCCAGACAGCCCATGTATGTTGAAAAGGAGAGACAATAATCCAAAGCAGCTGCAAGGAAGCCTTTCTGTTACACCCCCTACAGAACTAAAGGAAAACCCAGAAAAATGTCCCATTCTGACTTTTCACCCTCACCCGGAGGAGATAGGTCATGTATTCCCACTCGAACCAGGGCTTCCTGCATTTGATGCCCTGCCTCTGTAGACCAGATTCATTTTCGGGGCTACCTTTAAAAGAAATAACTTCCCAAATGCAGCAACTTTGCCTCCAGCGTCTCCAGGTCCATCACCTTGGCTCATTGACTACTACTTAAGAGGATGTCTGTGCCCAGACAACTGAGCAGCCCTGAGCAAGTTGGTTGGTATTGAGGATAATGGGCATTACCCCCCCCATTAAGGGAGCCATCTTGCACCCATAGATAGAGTGTCTGAAAATTTTTGCATACCCTTAACAGGGAAGAGCTTAGAATGCCACCCCAAACCCAGAACAGCACATGAAAGCAGAAAGGATCATTATACAACATGAAATTTATGGAGTTAGACATCTTTTTGCAAAGAATACTCCATTTTGAGGGGGGAAATGTCTGTGTTAACCTAGAACTGATGCTGAAAAACTGATGAGATCATTTGTATAGTACTTTACATCTGTTAACTCATTTGATCCTCATAAAAAATCTTATCGTATGCATGCTATTATTATCCCCATTTTTACAGCTGAGGAAAAACAGGCAGAAAAGGTTAAAAGTTTGCTCAGGGTCACACAGCTAACAGGTTTTTGAGGCAGGATTCGAACTTATGTCTTCCTGACTACAAGTTCTGTACACTGGACATTAATTTGCAAAAATATCTGACCAGACCTTTATAAGTTGACCACATTGTTGAGGTTCACAAAGACAATTATGATGCATTATTTCTCTTTGTATGTGAGGAACAATTAGTGATGCTTAGCAAATTGCAATTTGAGTGTTAACTCACATTGGTTGTTAAAATCCTCATGGGTCTTAGACATACTCTAGAGCTGGATTTAACTAATGATCATTATACCTGCCCTCTCTAGCCTTATCCATATGAAGGTAGTCCTTGGTTTCTGCTTGCTTTTGTACTATTTTTAATATGTTGTATTGATGCCAAATGGTTTGTACATTATAGGAATTTCCTTATATGCTTCTCCCCATTGATACCTTCCTTTGAATAAAAAAAACAACAGTAAACCAAATACTATTCCAGCTCACAGTAGATACAACATTCCATTCCCATAGCTCCCCCCCTCTCTACCAAACAGAGAGGTATGAGTTTCATGATCTGTTCTCCAGGACCAGGATTGGTCATTGAAATCTAAGTGAGTTCATCTGTCTTTTAGTGTTATTTTTATTTACATTATCATGGTTATTATGTATATTATTTTCCTGGCTCTGCTTTCTTTCCTCCTCATCACTTCCTAAAAGACTTTCCATATTTTCCTGAATTCTTCATATTTATAGTTCCGTATAGGATAATACTATTCAATTACATTCATATACTCTGATTTGTTCAACCATTTCTCAGTCATTGTGCATTCATGTTGTTTTCATATTTTCATTACTAAAGGAAGTGTCACTATGAATATTTTGCTCTGTATTGGGCCTGTCTTTATATTTTTGATTTCTGGTGGTTTTATGCCCAGTAATGGCATTGGTGGGATAAAGGATATGAACATTTTAATAACTTTTTTCATATCTTTCCATATTCTTTCTCAGAACACTTAGATCTTCAACCACAAACAATATATCAATAGGACTGATGTCCCACAATCTTTCTAATCCTGACTTCCATCACTTTTGCTGCTTTAAGAAGAAACCTGCTAGAGTTGTTTTAGTTTACTTTTCTCTTAGTGATTGTGATTGGGAGAATTGTTTTATATGACCAGTTATTCTTCTTTTGAAAACTCTCGGTACCTTTTACCAATAAATCTTTCAGGGAATGGCTCTTGGGTTTATGTTTGTGTCTGTTCCTTATATGTTTTGCATATTCAACTCTTAAAGATATTTGAATCCAAGATTTTTTTTCCCATCTAACAACTTTTCTTCTTATTCTAGTTGTATTGGTTTTATTCCTGCAAAAGCTTTAAAATAATGTTATATGTACTAAAAAATATTACTACTTTATCTTTTACAATCAACTCTATCCCTTCATTGTTTAAGAATTTTTTTCTGTGGTGGAAGGAGAGAGAGAGAGAGAGAGAGAGAGAGAGAGAGAGAGAGAGAGAGAGAGAGAGAGAGAGAGAGAGAGGGAGAGAGAGAGAGAGAGAGAGAGAGAGGGGGGGGGAGAGAGAGAGGGAGGCGGGGAGAGAGAGAGAACGTACCTATATTTTCTCTTTTTTGACCTGAAATGACATTTTAGAATGTCTGGATTTCAAGTAGAAGCAGGCAATCACTTCTCACCCCCATACTTTGACTTCCTTTCCCCCAAATCTTGTGTAAGGCCCACCAGAAGACAAGGAGTGTCAGCTTTACCTTAGACCCAAGGCCAAAGATAGAATGGCAGGTTAGGGAATCAGTTGCTGGAATGCCACAAACTGGCCCCCAGGGCTAGCAGCTAACTCTCTGTAAACCCATTATGATTGAGTTTTTAACTATGGATGAAATATAGAGTTTTTAGGGACATGCCCCATTTTAGAAAGAGAAGTGAGTCTGGAAAACATTGACTGTTCCTTCTCATCTTCTCCTGATGTCACATGAGGTAGAAGAGAATCTTCTGAAATCTCTGCTGTGGGGCTCTTCTTCCAAGCCTTGGACTTGGATTTTTATTTGTTTTGTTCCGTTTTCAGATCAGCAAAAACCTTTTTTCATGTTATTCAGTTTGTCTTCTAAGTCTAGCTGACTCCTGTTTGTTTTCTGCAGGCAGCAATTTAGGGTAAGAGAGAATCCCTTCTTACCTCCATTAACTATTCTAAGTCTTTGTAGATTAGAAAATATGGCTACATTTCTTTTAGGTTTTAGAGCTATTAGGAGCTGTTTAACTCCCTCACCCCTGCCTCCTCCTTGTATATCCCCAACTTTTTTGATCTGTCATGTTTTTCTTGCCCTTTCCCCCGTATGGCAGACTGCATTCCCTCAGCAGTGTGGACATGAGCTACTCTATCCCCTCATCTTCCTCCCTTGTATGTCTGTGAAAGGGACATGTATATTTAAATAAATTCCATGAAGGGAACCGCAGTATCAATATGATATAGTCTCCAAAGATTTAACTGGGTATGATAATACTCCAAACAAAACAAAGCAAACTGAAAAGCAGGCCTCAATGTGCATCTCAATTTGTTTTTGGTGAATGTGTACTTGTATGAAGCTGGGCAAATGTTTGTCGTGTTTTGGGATGTGCGTGTATGTTGGGGGTAATGCTGGGAAAGCATTTGGTTTTATCTCTCTCTGTTTGTATATGAGGAAATGGCTGCTTAGTGGAATTGGAGGCCTATCTAGGCAGAAGCCTTTCTCTTCCCAGTAGAGTCGCCCTGGAGGAAGAAGCCTCCTATTAATGCGGCCTGTCTGTGGGCAATTGTGGAAAGAGTAAAAGCTTGGCACTAAGAACACATTCTAAGCTTCCCAGGTATCTTTTTTTAAGCTGTTTGGATAGTTATTAATCACTTTTCATTTTGCATCTGTCTACAGCTAAAGTAATTGATGTTTATAAGCTAGAGTTGTGAAAGTGCTTCCTTCTGTTCTATTTTTTTAAATGATATGGCCATTTATTATAGGTTTTATATCCATTTGTGGGGCAGATAGGTGGCACCAGAGTGCATAGAGCTCTTAGCCTGAGAGGAAAAGACCTGAGTTCAAATGTGGTCACAGAGACATACTAGCTGTGTGATCCTGAGCTAGTCACTTTACCTCTATTTGCTTCCATTTCCTGAAATGTAAAAAGGGGGTAATGACAGCACCTTGCTCACGGGATTTTTGTGATGATCTTTGTAAGGTACCATCGCCTGGCACATCAGGCAATATAGAAATGTCCACTCTTATTATTATTTAGTTATGTGTAATATAATTTCTCCAAATTGCTTTACTGTTTTGCAGTAGTTTTTGCAGTTTAGGAAATGCTTTTCCTCAAAATTTGCTTTCTTGAATCAGTTACCAATTCTTTCATGTAGTTAATATGTTCCACTGATGTCCTTTTCTGTTTTTTCACCAATACCCAAATAGCTTTGAGAATTACTGTTTGATGAGATAGTTTGAGGTCTGGTATTATTAAACCCCCTTAGTGTCTACTTTTTTCTTCATTTCCCTTGGGATTCTAAACCTTATGTTCTTCCAAATTATTTTTAAAATAATATCAGTGAAGCCCAAAGATATGTGAGGGATGTTCTTTTATTTAAGTCTTCTTTTTATTTCTTTGAAGAGTGAGTTGTAGTTATTTATATATAAATTATGCATATGCAGAATTGCTTCTCTTTGCCTAGTCCTAAATGATGTCATTGCCGATAGACCTTCTGTAACTAACTTTGCCCTCTACTTTATGTAACCAAAAGCTGTAATTATGTCTTACTTAATTAAGACTTGTATATGAGCGTTACTCTTATTTTGGATGTTTTTTTTAGTAATTCATCTGGAATCTTGGGTTTTTATTTTTTGTTTCAGATTTGGTTATTTTGAAAAGTCATTTGTTCACACTCAAGATATGTTTGAACTTTGGATACACAGTATTTATTACTTTGAATTAAATTGGTTTATTCCTGAATGGACAGCATCCTATTTTCCACATTTGATAACAATTCTCAACTCCATCAAGCAACTTGAAAGCTAAATTGCTCTCACTCTTTTTAACCAATTATTGGTGAGCAGCCCAAACTTAGTTGGAGGTATGGTAAGCAGGAAGTGGTGTGGATTCTATAAATTCCAAATCTTCATTCCCCGATTCTCACTGGAAATTTTTAATAATTAGTCTTGAGAAGCATTAGTTCTTAAGCAAATGAGCCATGTTACTTTTCTGTTTAAAGATATAGAAATCATGTTAAATTGTAAGCATTCTCAATTGAGTGTTTTGTATTATTTAGTCATGTGTCTATTTATTCTTCTAAGCCATGAGACTTAAGATAGAGGTCAAAGGGCCCAGGGCAAAATTGCTTTAGAAATGTGTAGTCAGGAGAGAAAAAAATTACAAAACTAGCTGGCACATTTCCTTGAAATTGGAAAATCCCAAATGAACTCTACTATTGCAGTAACTTGGAATTCCTGTGTTCTATAAAGGAAAAAAAAACCAAAGTTGCTCCCTTTTAAAAAGGTATTTAAAACTCCCTTGAAGAGAAACACAGAGACAAAGTGAGTCTTCTGTTGCTAGTATACAAAGGAGTGGTAGAGCTCATTTCCACTTCTGACTTGTGAAAATGAATAGAGACCTGATTGTTGTTAATCAGCAGGGAAGATGTTCTGTTCAAAACCGGAATCTGATGAGCCAGAATGACTCTTCTGAGATCCAGTTACAACCAAATCTCATAAACACTGTGTGTGGATTTTAAGTTAATAAATATGCAATTTACTTCTGTAAGTTACTGTAAAAATACTAAGGGGTTGCGAGGTGGCACAGTGAATGGAGCACCAGCCCTGGAGTCAGGAGGACCTGAGTTCAAATCCGGCCTCAGACACTTAACACTTACTAGCTGTGTGACCTTGGGCAAGTCACTTAACCCCAATTGCCCTCTAAAAAGCAAAAAAAAATCCTAAGATCGAGGTGGGTGGCTGACCACAATTCAGTCAAATCTGGATGAACTTGAATGGTAACAATAACATGGGAACCCAATGAAACCGTGATCATGAGTCTCTGATGTTGAAGAAGATACTTTGGTAACCTTTGCTGAGAAGAGAAGAGTATACACAGAGACACTCAGAGATTACTGGGAAGAGTAGTTCTAATTCTCTAGCTTTACAGTGAGGTAGTGGGGAATCCCCTATGGAAGAGTCAGGGGAAAGTGGAGTTAATCTCTCAAAATTTGATTCCTCATTGTAGTTTAGAGGTGGTCACAAGTTCTTAAAGGGTGTCTTTACAAGAGTGTAGGTTTGAGAGAGCCTGCCACCCTGGAAAGCTGCTCTGGGTGGGCTGACAGTACATTGTTTGCCTGGCAAAGAGTAAGTGCTTAATAAATGCTTGTTAACTTAGCTCTTAGCCTAGCAGCTCATCTCAGAAGCCTCTCACATGGAAGGATAACCTCTAGGCACTGCTAGTCTTCTAAACCCCTGTTGTCACTGTGTCTGCCCCTTGGCGGGCCATTGGCTATGCCAGTGAAGTCACAGCTCCTGCTGGAATCATAGCATTATAAAATGATTATATTTGACTGCCAATAGAGCATGAATATAATTTTAAGTGGCTTGATGAGACTGCTTTACTGTCTCCAAATGAGAAAGGACTAGCAATATATTTTTGTAATTTTCAGTCCTCTTCTATGTTATATGTATTTAAAGAGAAATAATGCATGAGGTATGATAGTCAATTACAGTAACTTTGTTACTTGGTCGACTGTTTCTCTGAAAAACTAATTGGACAAGGTTGAATAAAATAATTGAAAAGATGTAAGGACCTTCTTTTAATATACTGATAAGACTAGAGTGTCTTCATTTAAAAGTATTGCCAATTTCCTATAATCTAGCAAGGTAGCTTAGGGCAACCATAAATTTTTACCCACTAGCTCTGCTTAAGAATAAGCAATGTTTGCTCAGGTTTCTTCTTATATTGAAGAGGAAAAGATCATATTTTAGCATAATCAAAACTTCCAGGCTCTTTTTCTGTTTGACTATGTTAGCTCTGAGTTTCCTCTGATGAAGGAGCTCTCCCCTTGAGAGCTTGTCTCCTCTGACAACTTGGCCCTTCACCTGCGGTTTCTGCAGCTGGTTGCTGGTTTTCCCCGGTCCCTGCCTTTCATCTTCTTCATGATATTATCCTCTCTCACTTGATTACATGGAGTAGGTACCACAACCTTTGGGAAATCATCATCTGAGATGAATTTTGTCAAAGCTTTCCTTTTTGGGACCCAGCTCATCGGATCATAGTATCATAGATAGAGTGCTGAAAAGACCTTAGAGGTTGTCTAGCCCAACTCTTTCTCTCTCCCATTTGAGGACACTGAGGCCCATAGAACTCAACTGATTTGACCAAAGTTATACAAGCATTAAGACAAAACAACCAGAATTCAAACCCAGGTCCTCTGACTCTAGAACCGGCATGCTTCCAGCTGCACCACACGAAATCCCACTGCTCTCTTTGTGCAGTTGAGATCCAGTGAAAGGAAGTGACTTCCTAGGGTCATGTGGGTAGTAAGTGGTACAGCTGAGATTTCAAGCCAAGATTTGAGATTCGAAATCTAGTAGTCTTTTCACTGTATTGTGCTACTTGGTCTTCAAAGTTTCTAAACTCATTTTTCTGGCTTTCTCCCTCCTTTCTATTGTCTTCTTCCACATTGTTCCTTTTTTGAATCAGCAAGAGCAGAGTTTTCCACCACCATATCTGTGTTGGTAAAGAGGGAAATTGCAAAGGCTACCTTGATTTTTCTGTACCATTTCCCAGGTCTGCCAGCATTAGTGAACAGGCACCATACCCTTTTTGTAACTTTGATCAGTGGTAGAATTTATGGTGGGAAAATGTATAAATGGACTGGGGGAAATATAGTTTTATGTCTGTGTCTAACAAATATGTGTACAAATAATACATATGTAATGCATGTGCTTTTAAGCATGTATACATGTATATTCTGGAATAAAAAAGACTTAATTGTCTTTGACTCCAGCAAAAGCACATTTTGTTTTCATTTTGCACATTGTAGAATCTCTTGTCTTAGGTCAGGATTTTCCACATAGCATGTGTGTCCTCCGTGTCTGTGACACATGCCAACAGAAATAGGGAGAAGAGCTTTGTTTTGTGGTAGAAGGAGTTTGTCTGGATGTGATGAACTCTGCCTCCCTTGCCCATCTCTACCACCTCACCTGTCCTTGCAAGAATGTGGGGGAAGGATGTCAGGAGCCACCTGCTTCCCTGGCCATCCTTGCTACAGAAGCGTGCTCTGAATTGGGGATGGGGAGAATTGGGACTATATGCTTTGCTCAGTTTTTCATGGGCTTCATTTTTAAAACTTTGGGGAAATAGAACCGATTCTTTTTTAAAGCACGTGATTGTCGTGATATAGATCAGCTTTGCTGTCACTCAATTGGCCATGTCCATCCTCCATTTCTAGTAATAGAATGTAAGTACACATCCTCACTATCTGTAGGATCCATCTTCTTGCTTTCCTAATAGCAAATGATTTGGAAGAAGCTTTAAATTCCCCACTTTCCCCAAAGTCAGAGAAATGGAGAGAGTGTGGTAGGTGGAGGCGTCATTTATTCCCTCATCTGGGCCCAGCCTCGCTCTCTGTTTGCTTCATTTGGTTCCTGCAGGAAAACAGTTTAGAAAAGTTGTGCAAGTTCCTTCTAGATTTCGCTTTGCCTTGGACAGAGGGGACAAATGTGTTTATGTTGCAGTCTGAGGCCAATCCAAGTTGGATGTTCTCTAGCTTCAGTAAGAGGGAACAGCAGGACATGGAACAGAAAGGTAATAGAAGCCAGCGCAGGGTGCCTAGGCAAGACGAGAAAGCAAATTGCTTGGAATATGAGCTGTGTGATGTCTCTTGTAATTCGCCTATTATTTTCTGCAAACCCAAGAAGGACTCGCTTTGAAGCTTGAACCAAAAGGATCACAGTGTCCATTTGGGGTGTCATCTGTGAAAATGAACAAATGTGGGTGGGTTCAGGGAGTACTGCCATCTTGTCAGAAGCCTTTTCAGCCCAGACACCATTTTTTCTTCTTGGCAAACAATTATTCAGCTTCTATTTTGGACACATCATTGGTACTGATTATTAACTTTGCTAAACCCAAATAATTTGGCAAAGTAATGCTGGAAAAAAATTCTTTTTCTGGACACCAAGTACCTTTCTTTCTTGGGCCTGGATTTCCAGGCCTAGGGAATACACATGAAGGTTTGCAGTGTCGTTTTCTCCTCTCTGCTGACTGGCCCTTAATCACATTGTGGGTTGTTTACAAATCACTGTCATTGCACATGAACCTTCCACCTTAGACTAATTCAGATAAAGTGAGTCTAATGTTGAAACTCATCTTCTGTCTTGATGGGAAAATTCTAGTTGAAATTGAGACCAGTATTCATTTCGAACCTTGTTGAACTCTGACTCAAAGTGCTGGGCCCTTCTGTCAGAATGTGTATTTGGCTAATGATACCAGAGGTGCATTAATAGAAAAGTACACCATCAGCCTTTGTATTAAAGTACACACACATCAGGACTGGGAACACGATGAGATCTGTGACTTTTTGTAGGTTGAGAACATATGTAGGCTACCCTCTGATTAGAGGCTACAGTTGCTACTTCAGGAAATGCTGATGTTTTGGAGGTTTGGGGATCATAGTCAGTGTCTTAAAATCACGTAGCATCAAAGGGTGAAAACAGTGAGAGGAATAGCAAAACAGAGACTTCAGATTTATAGTGTTTTAAAAATAGAATTAGGAATAATAAAATGTTTTCTTATACTTGCTATTGCACCAACATATTTTCAAGGATTAATAGGGACTGGGTTTTGTTTTGTTTGGGGTTTTTTAGGAGGGCACTAGTTCTTTGAAAATTCTGCAAATAAATCTTTTAATTCTGTAAATGTTGAATATTATTCAAGCACATTTTCTATTCATAATCTATGATTCTTCAACAAACCTCCTTGGGAATTTTCCAGGATTACCAAAGTGTAGAGGTTATATAGTAAGGAGAAAAATGTTTATGCAAATTGCTGAAAGTTTCTCTTTCTCTCTCAAGTGTTCCCTATGCTATCTTTTTCATAAGAGCTCCAGGATTGGGTTATAGATAAATCATTGAACTTAGATTGAAGTATGTCTTTTGATACTGGTCCTATAGGTGTGGCCAAGTCATTTAATCTATTTGAGCCTCAATTTCCTTATCTGAAAATGGAGATCAGAGTACGTACATGCTCTACCACCTTACAAGGTTACTTGGAAGGTCACACTGAGATCCAGTATTTTCAAAATAGTTTGTAAGTTGTTGCTACACCAAGTTGTAATGTGGACAGGAATTGAATCTTAATGATCTTTTGATCTCTTCTAGATTATAGGTGTGCTTACTAAGTGTTTATTGACTTTAATCAACAATAATCCATAATTAATTTCATTAACTTGGTTTTAGTAGTTAGAATTCTTTGGAATTTTTAAAAATTCATTTTGAACTCATATTCAAAGTATTTTATTCTTAGTCATTTTTAATTGGAAGGGGGGTATAAAATATGTGCCCATCCACTGATCTGCAGTAACCCTCTACTGCCAAAGTCAGTTTTTGTTTGTTATGGTCAGGGGATTTAAACATTTTAGTAACTACATGTGTGACTAACTTCATTTTGACTAACTTGGCTTGTAGCATGGGCTTTCGTAGCAGTTTTGAGATCCAGGAATTCTTTTATGGCAATTCTTGGAACGCGTTAGTAAACGAGTAGGTCATGGAAAGCTGTAGGTCCAGTATTCTGTGATTTTAGCAGAACTGTGGACAGAAAGCCTCATGCAATCCTTGGGGACAAGGAAAGAAGTTGAAGCCGTGCATCCATGCAGTGGGGCAGATTTAAAACTGGTTGAATGGTCAGACCCAAAGAGGGTCAGTAAGGTCCATAACAATACCCAGAATCAAACCCTTTTATCTTGGTATCATTGTCTTGAATAAAAGAAATGATAGCACATTTAAAGATCACACAAAACAAATAGGGAGACAGAGTTAACATGTTGCATGACAATCGGTATCCAAAGAGGTCTTGATGAGATAGAATATGGAGCCAAAGAGAATAAGATGAAATTTAATAAAGGTAATAATGATCCAATTGTGTTCCAAAAGCCAACTTCATAGAGGAAGACTAGAAGAGACATGGACAGAGAGCAGTTTGTCTGAAAAAGATATAATTGTTTTAGTGAACGCCAGGCTTAGTATTAGTCAACACTGTGATGTGGTAGTCAAGAGAATGAATGCAATCCTAGGCTACAGTGAAAGAGGCATAGTGGCCACAGTTGGGGAGCTGAAAGTTCTGTTGTACTGTGTAATGGTCAGGCTGTGTCTGGAATGTTGTTTCCAGTCCTAGGCACCACATCTTTGAAAGATAAGCTGGTGAACATCCACATGAGGGCAACCAGGATTGCAAAGAGACTTGAGATAATTCCATGGGAGGACCAAATGAAGGAATTGGGTATATTTAGCCTGGAGAAGATTTTGAAGCTCAGATGATCTTCAGAGAGAGAGGCTAGGATACCTGTCTTCAAGTACCTAAAAAGCTGGCATGTAGCAAAGAGATTATTCTTGTGCTTCTTGTACATAAAAGGCAGAATTGGGAGCACTGGGTGGAAGTTTAAGACCAGAAGATAGAACCGTGAGGTAAAGGAAAGGTGGGTTTAGGAGAGAGCGTGAGGAGAGTCGTCTTCGCTAGAGGCCTTCAAGCAGAGAGGATGCTTGGTCAGCGATAGAGTAGCCCACATGTGCCTACCAACTCACATGGTTTTTTGTTTTACTGATTATCAAAATAAGCATCTTTCTGTATCATTTTGTTAGGTATTTGGAGCGAAGATAAATCATGTAGTTTGTAGGAAACAAAAGGAAAAATATTTTCAGAATAGCTTGTGTGGTTTAATTCCAGAGAATTGGAATATGTATTCTCTATCTGATTCGCCTAACCTTTATCTGCCTACAGTGACTGCCATTTCTTCTTCAAAATATGCAGTTTATGTAAAAGCTTTGGCAAAGTGATGTGTCACTCTTTGAAAGTCTGTATTTTTTAAATGACAAAACTCTGAATGTTTGAAGTGACTGGATTAAGTGAAATCAGGTACTGAGCTTTTAATTAGAGCACGTGAGGTTGGAACTTGTGATTACAGGCTTGAGAGCTGGAATCCATCAGGGTGGCCTCAGAGACCCTTTAGTCCAATACCTTCATTTTAGAGAGTAGGAATAGTGGAAGATAACAGAGTCATCTAGCCAGTGAGTAGCAGAGACAAGATTTGAACCCAGGGCATTTGGCTCCTTCAAATCCAGCATACCCTGAAGCTGGGTTATGGCATCCTGGGAGAGATCCAGAAGATAGCTTCCTAGAGAACCTCATTTCAAGCCTATTATACATATACAAGATCCCTCACTTTTTACTCCCTGAAACATGAGAGCATAGGATGTTAATGTTCAGGAAGAAGCCATTTCTCCATCACCTATAATTTGCATTTTCTATTGTGTATAATAGTTACTTGCATCGAAGTTACATTTGTGTTTTCCCGTATTTATTCAGTTTTTTTTTTAAATATGTGGAAAGGGGGCGGCCAGGTGGCTCAGTGAGTAAGAGCACTGGCCCCAGAGTCGGGATAACCTGGGATTGAATCCGGGCTCTGATACTTAGTACCACACCCAGAAATAATTGGCCGTGTAACCTTGAACAAGTTACTTAACCCCAATTGCTTTAAAAAAAATCTTTGAGAAGGCCCAATTAGCAATCCAGAATATTATTTGTGACACATTGCTATAATTTTGAACATTTGCTTTCCTGGTGTTTTAGGGGCAGGGCAATAAAAATAAAATGTATCCTGTGAACTGGGGGAGAGGAGGCAGACAAACACATTTTTTTAAATGTACAGGAAAAGGCTGTATTTTTAATTACTTCCAAAGGGCACTGATGTGTTTTCTGACTGTTCACCTCTGTTTTTATGGAATAGTAATAACTTCTTGAAGAGTAAAATTACATATATGTGCCGAGAGGCATCTGGAAAGAAAGCATTGAAAACAATAAGTTGCTGTCTATTTGCCACTGGTTTTAATATGGAGAAGTTTGGGAGCTAAAGAAAAGTAATTGATCTTGGCCATCTTTGTCAGAATGGGGGTGGGAGATTTAAGATGGTACTACTAAGTTTTACCTGTCAAAGTGATAAATGACTGAAAATTAGAGGTGATGGCAAAAGTCTTTAGCAACTTGGACTTTTCCCTTTAGAATTAAACATTGAAACAAGGGGATTCTGACAGATTACATTGGGGATTATTGCTGAATTCTGACTGATTTTTGAATTCTGTTCTGTGGTCCTCATTTGCATGCTCAGTACCTTAATACTGTAGTTTGAAATTTTATAATGACTGCCTTTAATGGAAATGTCCCCTTCTAGTATGTTCAATGATACTTAGCACATATTGTATAAATAGGTACTTTAAAGATATAACAAAGGTCTCATCACTAATACCGAGCCAGCAATCATGTACCCATTTTGTGTTTGTTCTCTCTAATGACACTAGCAACTTTTCAGCATGGGGTAAGATAGGACCCATCAGGTGGCTTGCATTGTTTACCATTGTATATACAGCAGTGATAAAGGAAACTGAATAAACACCCCATGTAGCTGAAAGTACAATGAGATACTTAGTGTTTTCAGCATTCCTTTACTGCTTCTGCTGCCTGGTCTTGAGCTTTCTTCTTTAGCTCATTTAATCATAGGAGTAAGAGGATTATTAGTTGGGAGCATACCCTTGAGACAAATGGGCAGAAACTCTAGAGAATACAAGTGCAAAACGTTTTTTCCTTATTTTGGGAGTGCACATAACAGTCATACAGTACTGGAAATACAAGTACATGTCAGCAAAGTAATGAAATCGCACAACTTCCAATCCTGCATTCATAGTGGATATGACAGATCGATCAAAACTATGAAAGGCTCCCAGATTCTCCTAGTAGGAAGGGACCTCCAAGTCTGTTCCTTCCAGATTGTGTCTGAAGGAGAATCCCCTTTTCTTCTACTCAACAAATGAACCTACAGGTTCTCCTTAAAGACTTCTGTTGAAAGGGATCCCATTCTCTCCTGAGGCTACCCTTTCTATTCTGTGCTAGCTCTGATTATTAGAAAGTTCTATTACATCAAAATGAAATTTATTTTTTTTTTTGCAAAATTGCCACTTTTGCAAAATTTGCTACTTCTGCCCTTTGAGGCCAAGCTGAACAGGTCTCATTCCTTTTCCATATTACAGTCTTTAACATATTTTTAGAAATATTTTACTTTGTCCAGTTACATATAAAAGCACTTTTAGCGGTTTAAAAAAATCGTGTTTCAAATTGTTTCCCACCCTTCCTCCTCTCCTCCTTCATTGAGAAGGCAAGTAATTTGATATAGGTTTTACATGTGGAGTCAAGCAAAACATATTTCCATAATAGTCATGCTGTGAAAGAAAACACAGACCAATAAAAACCCCTTGAAAAAATAAAGTAAAGAAAAAGTATGCTTCAGTCTGCATTCAGACTCCATCAGTTCTTTTCTGGAGGTAGATAGCATTTGCATCTTAAGTCCTTCAGAATCTCTTGTTTTTTGTATTGCTGAAGAATCACAGTTGATCATTACATAATATTGCCGTTACTTTCTACAGTGTTCTCCTGGTTCTGCTCACTTCTCTTTGTAACTGTTCATTGCAGGTTTTTCTGAGAGGATCCTGCTTGTCATTTCTTATCACATAATAGTATTCTATCACAATCATATACCACAACTTGTTCAGCCATTCCCCACTTGGGCATCCCCTCAATTTCCAGTTCTTTGCCATCACAAAAAAAGCTGCCGTAAATATAGGTCCTTATATACACATAGGTCCTTTCTTTTTTTTATCTCTTTGGGATACAGACCTAGTAGTGGTATTATGGGGTCATAGGATATTTACATTTTCATAGCCATTTGGGCATAGTTCTAAATTGCTCTCCAGAGTGGTTGGATCGGTTCACACTTTTATCAACAGTGCATTATTGACCCAATAAAAGGATTTAAAAAGAACAAATTGTATATTTTAAAAGAACAAGTCCTTTTACTAATTTGTTCTGTAAAGTTTGGATTCAGTCAAAGGGCTGTACTTGAGGACTTGAAGGGTCCCATATGGCCTCAAGGCCACAGGTTCCTGTACTGTAATGCCAAGGAAAGGCAACTTCCCAAGGTTCAGAATACCAGCATAGGCACTCTCCATTTTATTCAGTGACAAACGAAGAACAGAGAAGATCAAAACATGACATCATTCAAAATACAAGTACTACCCCACCCCAGGACCTTCCATTCATTCAATCAATTACAAAGTCCCTGTTCTAAATACTACTCCACCCCTAGGCTGTACCTTCATTTAGTCCATCACAAAACCCCTCTTCTCAAATGGAGATTACTTTCCAAACACAAGTAAAGTACATTCATTTGTTCAACCATAGAACACAAAAAGGTCAAAAGTTCCCCACCCCTGGATCACAATTGAATCTACCCCAGAGTTACATCAAGTTTAAGCACAGCACTTAATACCCAAATGGAGGTCTTTTCTTCATCTTGACCAAGAGGCAAGTTCTCAGCAATCTTAGTTCCTGGGGAGACAAGGCTTAGCAAGGCCACAAGATACATTGCCAGTCTCTTCATTAATTCATCCTCTGTCTGCAGAACAGTCCTAGGACCCCTGAAAACATTAGCAAAACCCTCTCCCAGGATTTCTGTAAACATACAACAAGAAAATCCTTCTTCAGGGCTTCGGAACCAACAACAAGGTTTCCAGACCCCTGCAACAACAGCACTGCCCTTCACCAGTGGACAGTATTCACTCTCTGTCTGCAAGACAGTCTCCAGACCCCTGCAACAACAGCACTGTCCTTCACCAGTGGACAGTATTCACTCTCTGTCTGCAGGACAGTCTCAGTAACTCTGAACCAACAGAAAGGTTCCCAGACCCCTGCAACAACAGCACTGCCCTTCACCAGTGGACAGTATTCACTCTCTGTCTGCAGGACAGTCTCAGTAGCTCTGAACCAACAGAAAGGTTCCAGGACTTCTTCAACAGGACTGTCTTTCACCAGTGGACAAATCTGGCAAAATAACATCAAAACAGACAGACAAAGTACCAGCAAAACAGCCATGTCTCCTCAGTCCTTGGCAGCTCTGGGGACAGGTCTCAAAAGTCCAGGGCAATTCAAAGTGGCCCCCAGCAATTCTCTCAGTCTCTCTCTCTGCCTCCACGAGGTGCTGCTTCCAAAAAGTTCTTCTGCCTCTCTCTTGTCTCTCCAAATCTACGTCACCAGCTCCTCCCAGTTCAGGACTTTCTTTTCACATCAACAAGTCCATCCCACAGGTGGGATTAACAAGCTCTGGGTTTTAACACAATCAATTTGAAAACCAAACCAATACAGGGGGATCTTTATATTCCATTACTATCACAGTTCCCCACCCTTGTTCTAGGTTATCTTAGGCTGGAAAATTGTTTCACCCCATCTTTTTGTTGGTTCTGCTGTCCCATAATTCATTTTGAAGTGTTATTTTAAAGTTGTTTGGAGGGGGATTTGGGAATGCTCAGGAGAGTCCCTCCCTTTACTCCCCCATCTTAGCTCCACCTCTAAATCTTTTACATATTTGAAGGCAGCTTTTGTATCCCTGATGTCTTCTCTTGTCAATGCTAAACACACCCAGTCCCCTTACCTCCCATGACATGTTCACAGGGTTCTTCATTATCTCTGTTGGCACTCCTTGTGGTGCTCTGTAGCTCAACAATGTCCTTAATAAAATGTGGCATCCCAAACTGGACAGTATGCCAATTATGGGGTCCAAATCCAAAGACAACTTCACAGAAACCTAGAAAGATTTGGATGAACCGATGCAGAGTGAAGTAACCAGAAGTAGGAAAACTACTCATATAGTAACATCTCAGAGATAAACAGCTATGTAAGACTTGAGATATGTGATCAGTGCAGTGACCAGTCAGAAGACAAAAGATAAAACATGCCACCCACATTCTGACAGGGTGTACATTGAGATATATATTTTCAGACACAGACAGTGTGGAGATTTTTTTGTTTGACTATGTTTGTTTATTCGAAGGCTTTTGTTTTCCTTTTTTTCAAGTCAAAGTCAGAAAGGTAGGAGGGAGAAAAGTTAGCCCCCATTGAAGCATTTCTTTAAAATGCACAGAAGTGAATAAAAGAAAGACCAGAATGAAACACAATCAGGACAGCTTTGAATGTTTCATGCTGAATTTCTTTTATACTTAAAAGGAAAAGTAAGCTGGGCATAACAGAGACTTACTGACTTACTTCATAATAGAAACTTGTTTCACATATAAACCTTTTTCCATTCCATTTGGTTTATGGAAATACTCTTTTTATTTGACATTTGCTTACTTCAAAATACAAACAAATTAAAAAATTTTTAAATACATACTATTATCTAGCATACATTCCCTGCTTCTCAAGAGTATGGACTATCTCTTTTGTATTTATGTTTAAAATGCCTAGCACATGGTGGGAACTTACTAAGTGCTTCTCAGTCAGTCAAGAAGCATTTATTGCAGCGGCCAGGTAGCAGAGCGAGTAAGAGAATCGGCCCCAGAGTCGGGATGACCTGGGATCAAATCCGGGCTCAGACACTTAGCACCCACACAGAAACACCTGGCAGTGTGATCTTCAGCAAGTTACTTAACTCCAATTGCTTATGGGCAGCCAGGTGGCACAGTGAGTAAGAGCACCAGCCCCAGAGTCGGGATGACCTGGGATCAAATCCAGGCTCAAATACTTAGCACCACACCCAGAAATAACTGGCTGTGTGACCTTGAGCAAGTTACTTAACCCCAATTGCTTTAAAAAAAAGAAGCATTTATTAAGCACCTGCTGTGTGCCAAACACATTTGTACATTTGTTCACAAGACTGGTGCAGTAGACAGAGTGCTAGATCTGTAGGCAAGAAGACCTAAGTTCCATTCTAGTCTCAGATTCTTACTTGATGTTTGACCATAGGACAAGTCACTTAATCTCTGTCTTCCTCAGTTTCTTTGTCTGTAAAATGAAGATAATAATAGAACCTAACTCACAGAGTTGTTGTGAGTATAAAATGAGATGATATTTGTAAAGCACTTTGGAAACCTTCAAAGCATTAATTAAATGTTAGATATTGTTATTGCTATTATTATAAGAATAACATGCACGACTTTGCATGACATTCATTCTAATTCTTTAAAATTAAAAATATTGAATTTATAAACATTTTTATCTCCCCACCTTCTGGGCCAAGTAGAAAAATAATCTTTTTTAATAAACACACAAAGTCCTACAAAAAGCCTAAATCTCATTCTGCATCTTGTAATTATTGCTTGTCTGTCAGGGCGGTGGATAGTATACTTCATTGTCAGTCTTCTGGAATCATAGGTGGTCATTTCATATCAGAATTCTCAAGTCTCAGAATTATTTGGTTGTGTGTTGCTGTTCTTATTGTGTAGTATGTATTTTTCTGCAGTCTCTACTCACATTGTTGGTTCATCCAAGTCTTCACAGATTTCTCAGAAAGAGTTCCTTTGATTATTTCTTAAAGTACAATAATATTCAGTCACATTCACATAACATAATTTGTTCAGTTGATGGACACCCTTTTACTTACCATTTCTTTGCTACTACAAAAAGAACTATTATAAATATTTTCGCACATGTGGGAACCAAAGGTAGATGAAGAGCCCTGAAAAGCACTTGGCAAGCCCTTACGCCAGAGATGGTAGTCTTCCTGAGCCCTTCATATAGTAGTAGTCTAGTAAAGATGGTAAAAAAAGGAAACAAGGTTAATCTTGCATATACTATTCTAGATTCCTTTCTGTTATAGATACTTCTTAATCATCCCTTAAATAATGCATCCTAGAATTTAACCAGAAGGTTAACTCAAGCCCCTCAGCCCATAGTTTGTAGACTGTACTCTCCTGTTTTTTGAAAATCAGGATAACATTTGCTCATCTCAAGCCCCATATTTTTCTTTTCTCCTTCAGTCTTTCAAAAATCACTCAAAAGTTCCGCAGTAATTCTATTTTCCAGGTCTCTTAGTAACTTGGAATGCAGTTCATTTGGCTCTGGTGACATGAACTCACCAAAGACAGCTAAGTACTCTTCTCTGCACTAACTCTCCTTACCTTTAGAGATTGTCCTTCCTAGGAGCTTTTCGGTGAAAGAAAAGAGAGCCATTAGGTGATAGATTGAAAAGATTGCAAGATCATGTGATAGTTGTTATGTATTGGAGAGAACTAGGTGTGAAGAGACCTTGGAAATGGAAAAAGAGAAGTTGGATGGTATGGGACAAAGGAGATAACCCAGGGTTGAGGAATTGTTAATTGCCTTGTTAAGATGGTAAAGAAAATGCAATTGGGTAAAAATAAAATCCTATTTCAAAAAAGACTAAAGAGAAGAAAGGCCAGAGCAGAGATGATAAAATGAGAGAATATCTTGGGATGACTTGAGGTCATCATGATGACCAAGAATAGGTTCATAAAATGGAGGCAAAGGGAGAGATGGAGGGAGCATGAAGCATGAATGAGTGATGAGCATCCTGTGAAAGTTCTGTTGGTCTGTATACACTCCCACTTTTCCCATTAACATTTGTGGTAGTAGTAGCTTTTTATGGAGCTGTAAATTCCAAATGGAAGGGAACTTCAATATCCCTGAGGCCAGAGAATGGTAGAAAGGAGAGTGTTTTCTACTGTTTTCTAAGTGTCTGATATCGTTTCTATCTTTTCTCAGAAAGTCCCCATGTATAACCAAAATCTTTTGCAGTGCTACAAGTCAATAGGGGTCTCATGGATCATCTAGTCCAATTCGTTGATTATGCATCGAAGGAAATTGAGGTTTAATGACAGAAAAGGATTTATCCCAGGTCCCACAGGTCATAATTGCAAAGCCATGATTTCCACCTGGGTCCTCTGTCTCCAAATCTAACACTCCTCCTACTTTATCTCATTGTTCCCTGAATTTGTGCTTAGTGGAGTCATGGTATGGGTGATTCAAGCTAAGGTGGGACGTGTCCCGCTGAGCTTGTCTTCCTGACATCATTTTAGGTATTTGGGGCTTTGTTCCTTAGTTCATTTGGTATTGCCCAGCTTACTGTCACCTGACTCAAAATTGACATTTTTGCTTCTATAGACTTTAGTCAAAGGAATGTTTATTGCTTATGAGATAGACCTTGGGCATACTACGGTATGTAATAAATTATATAGTAACTAATTAATTTTACCTTTTGTTACTGAACCTTTTTTGGCAATCATTTTTCTGCACTTTTAGAGGTTTAATCTATATTCTCTGGATGCTGGTAGAAGGCTTTGGTGAAGTTCATCTCCTTCCCCCCGCCCTTAACTTTTATTTGATTCCGCCCAAGTAACTTGCAAGTCTTATTCTCCAGATATTGTCAAATTTAAAACAAAAAGAACTGCCATCTGTAGGGAAATGAGAGGCATTGAGTGAACAAACCAAGGCCTGCCATTGTGTATACCAACCTTTTCCTTATGCTTTCCCCAATAAAATAACATTGCAAAAGATTCACAGTGGGTAGCATATGGAACACTCCATAAATGCTGATTCCCCTTAATAATGTTTCTATCACTGTTTGGGGATGTGTGCATGGAATGAGCCAGCTATATATTATTAACACCAAAATAGATTAGGAAACTGGCTTCCCATTAATGCATGACAAATTTAGAAACTTAGCAGAATTGCAGCCAGAAATAACCACCTACCCACCTGTCCGGGACTTGGGACCTGCTTTCCCATTAATGCAAAAACAGACTAATTCCTGGGGCAGCAAAATGGCTGATGGCTGGGCCAGTGATCAGCGGCCACAATTAGCCAGGCTGCAGCTGGCCCAGAACAGTATCTCCCCTGCTCTCAGAAGGCCAGGCCCTGCTGCTCAAGATAGGCCTTCTCCTGAAAAGAAGCTCTGTTCAGGGGCAGCTGTGCTTTCTAAGCGTGCATGTATTCCTGGCCATGCCGCAGCAGCTACTCTCAAATCTGACACTCCCATTTGAGTTGTTCTACACCTGGCTGTCATTTTTCCTTTATGTTTTCTCAGGAGGCAGCCTCTAGTGTGGTTAGTCATCCAACTCTGTTAATGAAACAGATTAGCAGGTTGATGGGAACGGGAAAGGAAGGAGTTTGTTTAGAAACTTGAAAAGCTAAACCAGAAAGTTAACTCCCTCCACTTGCATGAGCCCTGAGGGAGCTATGAACTCTATCCTCTAAGGCCTCTCTTCTCCTATACTTTTTCACTTGATGATCTCGTGTTCTCTTGGGCATTCAGTTATCTGTTCTACACTGATGATTATTTAGTCCTGACCTCCAGTCTCACATCTCCAACTGCCTATGGGCCATCTCAGACTCAGCATGTTCATAACTGAACTCATTAGCTTTCCCCTTCCCATTCCTAATTTTTATGTTACTACTGAGAGCACCATCATTTTCCAGGTCACCCAAGCTCACAACCTAGCTGTCCTCCTTGACTCTTGACTGTCACTCACTCCCTGTATCCAGTATGTGGCCAAGGCCTGCTGATTTCTGTATCCATAGCATCTTTCCTGTACACTTTCTTCTCTCCTCTGACACTGCTATTCCCCTTGTGCCAGCCCTAATGAAGTCACACCTAGACTATCACAGTAGTCTGCTGGTAGGTCTGCCTGTCTCACATCTCTCCCCGCTCCAATCCATCCTTGAATCATTCACTCCCTTGAGACCTGGAGTCGGGTTGGGTTTTGTTTGGGGTTTTTTCCTTTCTTTATATCCCATGAGCTTGGTGTATGGTAGGCCTCTAATAAATGTTTCTGGAGGTGGTGTGACTTGTGTCTGCCTCTGAATTTCCCAAGTGAGGTGAATGATGCTTGGTACTCTTTGCAGGCATACCACACCTAATATGGTCCATTGCTTTGACAAAGAACATCATACTAGCTGAAACTATTTCAAGGGAGTGTCTGTGCCTTAGCAATACTGCTGAATAGGGCAGAGTTGTAGCTGATCAGCCAGGGATGAACTTACCTGGTCTCAGGTGAGTGGGATATGATAGTGGGATATAGCTATGATGTCTTAATGATGCTGTTTGGATCAGTGGGGGCCATACCCATGTTTTCACAGGAAAATGAAAGCAGGGAGCTTGTACAGGTTTGATTATTTGGAGTTGTCTTAAAAATCATGATATAAGACCCAGGAGAGATGTCTGAAAAGAGAGACTCCACCTCCAGAGTCATGAAATTCAGATTTCTGGTTATGATGCTTTAAGATTATCGAAAGGCTCGAATAAAGAGTATTCGAGTTAAAGTTTGGTTTCTTCTTATTTTCATTTTTTTTACCAGATAAATTGTTATTAATCCCCTAAGTATTGAGGCTCCATATTTTTTTCTCTAGATATAACATCTGTCATTACTCATCTTTAGTTTATGAATCTTGGTTAAAATCTGATTTAGTCAAAATGTTATTTTTGTTTTATTAACTCTAAGGCTTCAATCAATAATAAATGTGCAGACGTTTTAATAATTCTATTCCAAATGTTCTCATCTGGAACTGGTCCCTGTCTTTCTATTTTTTTTCTTATTGGGAGTAGGAAAAATTTGCAATTTAGATAAAATTAAAAGCCATTATTGTGCATGCCCAGTGATGAGAGTTCATAGATAATAGATTTCTTTTGTTTAACAAATGATCATGCAACTATTTTGCAGCTCTTTTCCCTTAGTACCTTCTGTTTGTTAGTTATTGTTATCCACTAATGAATATTAGAAAAATGTTAGTACATCACTAAAAGTCTTTATCCTAAGTTAAACTATAAAAAAATTTAACATTATTCTGATGTGAAAGCATACTTCTGTGCCTCCTGTACACAAATGTAGACACATATGCAAAGTAGATTGCAGGTTCCACCATAAGAATGATCACATATTTATGGAAACATACAATGGATCATATCCATAGTGATGAAAGGATCAGTTTAGACATTCCATTTGCTTTCTCAATCTGGTGTTTCTTATGCCTAGGTTTCCATCTTTAAAGAACTCATTGAGAACGCTTCAACCCTCCACTGTAATCTAAATAATTTTCTTTGCCATCTGCTGTTCAGTTAATGTGTGTTTGTTTTTAAATTGTTTTTAAAGGCAAGGTAACAAACAACCCAATATTTTGGCATGTTCTGTTCTGACTGAATGGTGTCTAGGCTTTCATGGATAAAGGAATTTATACATGTGTTCCTGCATATAAATTAAGGGAAGCTAATTTTTTTTTTGATAAAAGGGGCTCCATTAAAAAAATTACAGTCTTACTTGAAATAGAGTAAGTCTAATGTTGATCTATATTACACCACACTAACTGCATTTTGTGTATTATTTTTAAAGAACGTTTCAGCAGACCTTGACATCTTTTATTTCTAGTTATAACTATGTCTGTTGGAGTATCCATATGCATTTACATAGGCTATTCTCATTGCCCCTTTCATTACTGTAAGATGAAATGTGTCTTCCAGAATGCCTTGGAGGAAGAGAACCTAATCGGGTGCTCTGCTTATCCTGATTTCAAGAAAGGAGTTGCTTAGCTATAGTTAATAGTCTCCAGGACTTTTTTTTCAGAAACCTTGCTGTAGGAGGCAAATACATTTGTGGGACTGAACAGTACCAGAGTAGTCCCCCATTGTGTTAGTGATATCTGTGTGTTTCTGCTCCTGAGTAATGCTCATATGTAATGACATTGTCCTAGGAGAGAAGTTATGACCAGGCCCAGATGAATTACATCCCCAGGTACTGAAAGAATGGTCTGATAATTGTCACTGTCACTGAAAGATTGTCAAGAATAAAAGACATACCACAAGATTAGAAGAGAGTGAATGTTGGATCAGTTTTCATAAGAGCAAATGCAGTCTACAAAGCCTAGAACAGTGAGTTTGATTTAGATCCCATGTATAGTTCTAGCATGTAGTATGAAAATGATGGGAGGTGAATATATGGAAGAGAGAGCCTTGATAACTGAGAATCACAAGGCCTTCTTTCTCATGAACTCATTATGCCACACTAACTTCATTTCCTTTTCTGGCAGAGTTCTTTCACTGGTTGCTCAGGGAATGATGTAGATATAATTTACTCCAGTTTGATGAAAGCACGCACCAGTGTATCCACTGTGATGCTTCTGGAAAAAGTGGAGATGTAAGAGTCAAGTGATAGTATCATTGGATGGATTCCCAAGTGCTTGAATGGCTAAGCCCAAAGAGTCATCCACAGTGGTTCTCTGGCACCTCAGCAGGAAGTTTCTTGTGGAGTACTCCACTGATCATCTGTGTTTGGCCCTGGGCTATATGCCATGACTTGAATGAAGCCATAGATATCTGCCAGTATTATGAGCATGCTGACACAAAGCTGAGAGAGAGCTAACACACTGAATGGCAAATTCAGTATCACCTGAGATCTTGACAGGTCAAATCTAGTCAGAAGAAATTTCATTTTTACAACTCATCAGAAAATTTTATGCTTGGTTTGGAAACATCACCTTCCAAATGACAAGATGGAGTGAACATTACTGAACTGCAGATTATCTGAAAAAGATCTGGGGTTTTTAGTAGATCCCCAGTTCAAAATGGCTTAACTGTGATGTGATGGCCAAGAAAGCTAGTTCTCCTTCAGATGGCATTCAGAGAGACTTATTGCTCAAGGCCCGGGGTGGGGCAGTAATGCCACTGTACTAGACACTGCCCAAGCCATACCTGAAAGCTTCTGCTGAGTTCAAGGTGCCACGTTTTAGGATGCACATTGATAACCTGGAGAGGATTCTGTGAGGGACAGCCAGCATGGGCAGAGGGCCTTGACATCATGCCAGATGACAAGGAAGAGAAGACTTAGCAGGGACTTGATGACTATTTGACAAATTGAAGGGCTTTCACAGCTTGGTCCCTTTGAGGACAGGTAGGAGTAATGGGTAGAAGGCACAAAGAGGCAACTTTGAACTTGATGACTGTAAAACTTTCCTAACAATTAGAGTGGTCTTGAAATGGAACAAGACAAAACATAGGTTGTTTGGCCTCATATGGAATAGATTCTTTTTAGGGCACAATGACATCCATTCCAGCTGTGAGGCTCTCTAAGTTTGGATGCCACAGCTACAGCGGATGTGGTGTGCGTGCACACCTTTGTGAACTTGAGGAAGAATACAAACACAACCTCCAACTCACAGGTTAAAGAGTGTGTAAATATTTTTATATATTTACATACTTCCATGACATGAAAGTAAAGATTGTGTTGCAAACAGAAGATTCTTATTTTTGAAACAGAAGAAAGCACGTGGTTTCTGATATGACTTAATTTGTTTGATCACAGTGTGTTTGCTCAGGATGGCAAACACAGTGAATACTGAATTGCACTGTCAATCTAAACAGTGTTGAAGCTTTGGTGCTGGTGTTTGTTTTAAGTAAAACTTTTTCCTAAAAAAAATAAAGGCTAGTAGTGTGATTTTTGTATATCATCTTTCATATAAACTGTCTCATTGTCTTCCGAGGTTACAGAACACAGTTACTCCATTAAGGCATATGTTAAACCAAATGTGAACTCCCTGGGGGGCAGGAGTTCTGTTTCCTCCTTGTCTCTTCCCAGCAGACCAGAGCAGGGCCTCAGACATAATAGGCATTTAATAAATGATTGCTAAATTAGGTTATATTGAGCTGAGGAAGGGAATAAAAATTATAATTTCTCCTCTCCACAGAATTATGATATTTGACATTTCTATAACACTTTAAGAAGTGCAGAGCCCTTTACATATATTAACTCATTTCATCTACAGTTTGGGGAGGGAACTTTAAAAATGGATGAGTAGTAGTGGAAAAGAATATAGAAAATTGGCTGCAAATTTACAGGCCTGCCAGAGAATTCAATTCTCTTCATCAAACATTTATTTAATCCTTACTGTGTCCAAGGAACAGAAATAGGGGTGTGGGAAAGTAAAGTGAAACCCAAAGGCCTTGATCCCTAGCCCTCAAGGGAGGGAAGTGCCCATTGGCTGGATTAAAGGGTGTATGCACATGATATAATGTAAGAATCCAGCCCAAGTGCTCACTCACATGTGTACAGGGAATTATTTCTTTCAGCTGGGGGCAGGGTGGGAGGGCTTCCAGAGAAGGCTTTCTGGAAGGGGTGGAGAACTGAACTTGGAAATCCACATCTTCCTCCTTCAATAATAGGTGGCTGATGATAGGATGATAGACAAGGAAGGAGTTTGTCACCAGCTGGAATGAAAAGGTGGGATGGGGCAGGATGAGATCGGGGAACCACTGGCAGTCCAGTTTAGCTGAAGCATGGCATAGAATGGCAATCTGTAAGGGAAAGGCTGGAAAAGACTCGTCAGAGAGAGCCTTCAAAGTCAGGCTGAAGCATTGGCATTTTATCCTAGAAGGAAGCACAAAAGAGATTGGTGTATAGGCTGATGATTAGGGCAGACTTTGACCGTGGGAGCACTGCTTGACTGATTTATATAATGTTCTTTTTTTTTTAATTATGAAATTGACAAATCCAACGTGAACCTTTCCTTATGCAAAGAAGGCTATATAAAGAGATCTGTTTATGGCACAGCACATCTCCACGACATATACCTTTTTCTTAAAAATTAGAACTTAGATTTAATACTGTAGTCCTACTACTGCCCACCTTGTCTGTGGACCTTTCTGAACTTCTTTAGCAATTGTGTGAAGGATGGATTAGAGAGGTGGGGAGGCTACATGTAGGGAAGCTAGGAAAAAGGAGGCGGTTTAAGCTAGGCAGCCTCCAGCAGGGTGTGTAGGGAGGAGAGAAGGGTGATAGATACATGAGGTATTTTGGAGTGAAAAATCAACACCTGTTGGCAACTGATGGATTGTGGAAGATAAGAAAGATGGAAGAGGTGAAGACGACCTGGAGACTGGGAGGATGATTGTACCTCTGACAGGAATAGGGAAGAGGGGCAGGTTTAGTGGGAAGAAGATAATAAATTGAGTTCTAAGCATGTTGAGTTTGAAGTGTCAGGGAAGTTGCCAGGAAAGGATACCTTAGATATGATCTAACCTAGTCTCATGATTTTGTGAATGAGAAGACAGAGGCACTTAGGAGTCAGTGGTCACGTGGCCAGTTAACAAATCCCTAAGTAAAAAAAAAAAAATTATTGCTGAGCTTATTATTACAGTCACCGTCCAGGATGTTCATAATATGGGATCCCAGAAACCACAGCATAGGGATACTTTTTAAAGTTTTATGGAGTGTTTTCTTTATAGAAACTGTGGGAGGCTGGGATATAGTCCCAATGATACTCCTGTGGTACAGAAAAGGAAAGACAGGTTAGGATGTGTCGGTCCAGTCACAGGCATCCCAACTTCAGTTTACCAGGTCCTTTTGCCCACTCCCAGACTCTCCTCTTATATAAGCCACTGCTCTCAGTTCTACCTAGGAACTAGATCTGATTGGACCAAGACAATTTTTCCCTCCTCCTCTAGCGCCTTCAGCCATTTCCTCTGGATTCCAGCTCTTTTTCCTTTACCAGTGTCTTTCTCCTGCCACTCTGTCCTTTTTTCCACATTTGCTGTTCTCTCTTTCCCCCAGGAGAACACATTAAAGCTAGAGCTAAGGATAGTTGGCATGTGTAGAGTGGGATTCCACATACATACCTTAGCTCCTCATAGAAAGATCGACTGGGACGAGTAGTGAGGAAATATATGGCAGTTACTTGGAGCCAAATGAAAGCTGCTTGATATAGTTGATGTTGTTGTCCTGGCATTATTTTTAGCTCACACATCCCATATTCTTTACAGAATTTTCATCAGTAGTTGTTCCTGCTTTTTAATCATTTTCTAATATCCTTTGTTAAATAGATTGATTTCAAATATTAGTAAACCTTGAATAAATTAACTTCATAATAAATGGAGGAATGGGGTTGATAGGAGTTCTTTTGGAGCTTTTCTCCCAAAGATTATATGGAAATAAGTTAATGCTATCTCTAGTTCTTTAGAGTATATATTTCTGACTTCCTTTCATTTCAATAGATAATTATGCCATGTTTCTAACTCCAGCTTCTGTGAAGGTTAAGTGGATCTCAAGTTGATTTTTCCGTGTTCCTCAACAATCCAACAGAGCTGACATTTTATATTTCATGGGTTTGGGGATTAAAATTTGGGTCAGGAATGTATTGCCTGAAAAGGTGAGAAAGTACAAGGACTAATTGGACTCTCTTCTGCCAAGAGATGAGACATCACCTCCTTTCCCCACAGCCCTTGGACTTTGCTTCTTAAGGAACAAATTCTGCGTCCACAGAGCCCTTCTTAAGTTGGAGGTTGTCCACTTTGTGGGAAATTTTAAATGGCCTTCTTGTCCTCATACCTGGTCACGAGTACCCTCTTTCTAAAGGGTTTTGCTTAAGTCAATATCCTCCCAGTTATATGCTGAAGCAACTTAAAAAATGTATACACATTTCTTTTAATGGACTCAGTGCAGGCATCTCATTGATGAATACAAAATCTCACCAATCAGAAAAGCATGAAAAGCAGTAGATAGCTCTTTAGTTATATACATTTTTATGGTTGATTTATAGCTCTTTCAAGCTGAATCCTAAGTTCACTGTACTGTATAACTGAGTAAAATAATAATGCTGTAAGAACATAAACTTTAATATAGAAATACTTTATGGATAACACAAGTTAAAGGGCATGCTGAAAAAGGTGTCCCAAAAGTCTTAGTGCGATTTTCAGCAGCTAAAAACTGCATTAAGACTTTTGAGACATCTTGTATAGTTCAGTGCTGAAGTCATTTTTAAAAACAAGTGCTTTGTGCCTGAAAATATTTTATATGAGTTCTGTTACTCTTGTTTTGTTTTGTTTTTTTAATTTCCAGCTTTATTCCTTAAAAAACTGAATGCATTCATTTTTTAAATACTCTTTTCTTTTTACATTTTGAGTTTCAAATTCTCTCCCTCTCTTCCACCCCTCCCCCATATACTGAGAAGGTAGGCATCATGATATCAATTATACATGTGAAATCATGTGAAATATATTATCATATTAGCCATATTGCAAAACAAAACCCAAAATAAAAATAAAGATAGTAGAAAAACTATGCTTCAATTTGCATTCAGAGTTCATCAGTTCTCTCACTGAAGATGGATAGCTTTTCTCATCATGAGGCCTTTGGAATTGTCTTGAATCACTGTATTGATCAGAGTAGCCAAGTCTTTCACGGATGATTATCTTGACAACATTGCTGTTACTGTGTTTAGTAACCTCCTGGTTATTCTCACTTCACTTTGCATCAGTTCATACAGGTCCTGCCATGTTTACCTGAAATCAATCCCCCCTTTTCATTTCTTATAGCACAGTAGTACTCCATCATGATCATATGCCATAACTTGTTCAGCCATCCCTCAATTGATAAACATCTCTTTGATTTACAATTCTTTACCACCACAAAAGGAACTAATATAAACATTTTTGTACTTATAGGTCATTTTCCTTTGTCTTTGATCTCTTTAGGAAATAGACCTAGTAGTGGTATTGCTAGAACATGTGTACAGTTAGCCCTTTGGGTATAGTTCCAAAGTGTTTTCCAGAATGGTTAGACTAGTTCACTACTCCAACAGGTTAATTTTTGAGGCCTTATACCTTAGATTTGCTTTTTTAAAAATTCACCTTAATTGTCACAGTTTTAAAATGATGTGTTTTGTTTTCCATTAAAGATGTATGGTAAAAAAAAAGATTTTCTAATTAATTTTGTAGGGTTTTAAAAATAAATTTCACACTGGACAAGTCAAGTGAATTTATGAATTTATTTGTAGTGGAACAAGGAAAAATCTTTTAAATAGTTATTTTGTTAAGAAATGCTTCCCACTTGGCCACCCTAGATTGTGTACTTTTTGTAGGACAGTGATTCGTTTGATCGTTTCTACCACAGCATATAGCTTGGTAGCCTGCAGGTAGCTGACACTTAGTGAATACCTGGAAGAATACACAAAGACATGAGGATGACAATGTCACCTCCAGTCCTCTCGTAAACAGGCCTTACTGTTGCTCTCCACCTATGGAAGATAAAAGAAGATCCAGGAGATGAGTGTTCTTAAAGCTAAACCATTTCCAGAATTTTCCAGATTTGTCCTTACATTTACTCCAAGTCCGTAAGGATTTCAGTGAACATTCTTTGTTCTCCTGAATTGTACACAGCTTCAAGGACAGTATTAGCAGGTGAAAAATTGTGTTGTATTAAATAGAGACCTTGAAGTCTTGGCCTTTTTTATTATCTTTGCCTTTTTCACTGTGGAGTACAGATGTTGAGCTTTTAGAAATATGCAAACAGTTTAAATACCTTGCATTGTAAACAGATTACAAGTAAATGACCTTGGAAGAGTGTTTTTGCCTGGTAAGTCCATGGTATGACTGATATCTTATTTTCTGTTTTATTTCATGAAAAGAGACTAGGAAAAAAGTTGTTTTGTTGTTGGGTTTTGGGGGGGTTTTTGGTCTATGCTCAGAAGTGAGTAATTTTTTTTGTTATTTTGCCAAGTCTTGAATGTCATGAAAATATCTTTCAAACATGAGCATGCTTCAGATCCCCCAGAATCCAACCTAGTTGTCAGATGCAGAATCCCAGTTTCTTTCAGACATGGCCCTCAAGGAATATGGTGGATACTCAGGTGATTGTCCTCTCCATACTTCTAGATAGGTTGATCTTTGTAGCAGCAAGCACCCAGCGTCCACAGGGTGACTGCCAACACAGGTTCTTAGATCTGCTTTTCTAAAGGAAAGCAACTCAAAATGGGTTAACAAGCTTACTTTAATCAATCAAACATATATTGTTTACCTAGTTCAGGTGGAAAAGATCAGCACCCTGAACTTCAGAGTATACAGACAGAAGTTACAAGACAGAGAAACATTTCAGCAGACAGGCTTCCAAACTGTACAACCATTACATACATCCATACCTAATCACAGTTACCAGAGAGGGAAGCATCAACATCTGAGTTTTCAAAGCCGTGGGCGGGGGGGGGGGGGCTCTTAACAGCTGCCCAGAGTCTCATCTGGGCAAATCACACAATACTTCTCAAAGTGAGCCCCAAAGCAAAGCCTCACATCAGGGATTATATAGCCTTCTCCTGGCTCAGAGAATGTAACAACCCTCTTGACCCACTGCCCAATCACAAAGCACCAAGGTTTGGGCATTCCTGAAAAATAAGCCTCCCACCACAGGCTCCAGGTGCACTTAACCTAGGGGCAGGGAAGATCTCAAAAATTTATATTCCTATAACAGTCTTCAAGTGACAAGAAAGCACTCCTAACTGGGAGATTTTTTTTTCCTAAGTGTCATTTTAGCCAAATTAAATTTCTTTTGCCTTGTGCATACCTATATCTGAAACCATGATGATGGTTTAGCAGTGGTAAGGAGGCAGGGGCATGTTGATGTGGTCCTTTGTCTGCTATTTCAAGCCATTGGTATTCTGAGTAGCCAGAGATAGCAAAATGTACAGAATTTTCTCAATACAAATGATAAAACTGGAGAGGTTAACTTGTGCAGTGGATGACAGATTCAGAACCTAAAAAGGTTTGAATAGGATCTAGAAAGGTTTGGGTTAGACTTCATAAGGTTAAAATCAAGGATTGTAAATGTCAAGTACAGCACTTGGGCTCAAAAAATCAGCTTCCCAAATGATGGAGGAAATGGAGCTCAATAGAAGGTTATGTAAAAATAAATAAATTACCTTGGTGGTTTTAGTTAATGGCAAGCTCAATGAATCTGTAGTGGGACATGGTAGCCCTTTGCCTCCTTCCATCCCTGCCCCAAAAAAAGCTACATTAATTCTAGTCTACATTAACGAAAGTGTATTGTAGAGGATAAGTGAGATGATAGTCCTGCTAAAGTCCCTTCCCTTTCTCTTCCTGTGGTTGTATCCAGTGTCTTATCTCTCATGCTTTCTTTCCAAGCACCTTTGTGACTTTTTAGTGGTGTGTCAGGGGGTTGCTTTCATGTAGATGCTATTGCATTAAATACTTCTTGTCTGTACAGTAATGTTGAATTCAGATTGATTAGGCCTTTCTGAAATAAATTCCCCGACATTTCTACACTATAAAAATGCTCTGTAGAAATGATAGCATCCATCTTCCATTGTAATAAATACCTTTGGATTTGGCATTGGGTTTATTTTTCTTTAACACAGACCTACAGCTTTATGAAAACTGCCAGAGAGCAGTATGAAAAGTTGTTCACCATGCACAGCAACATGACGAAACTCTATGACAATCTTGGCGAGTACTTTGTTTTTGACACCAAAACAGTGCCAATCGACAACTTCTTCGGTGACCTCAACAGCTTCCGCACCTTGTTCCTGGTGAGTAAGAGTTGACTAGTATGTTCTGTAGCCCTGTATGTTTTATTTGTCCAAACTTTTCACCCAGACCCTTCTAATGAATGGAGCCTATTGATTGCATTGATTTCATGTTCTATTGCTATAACAGGCAATGACAGGGAGTCTTATGAATATGACATGGATAAAATTGTTTGCTGGGTGAATATATAATGAAGCCCTAAATGAATTAGCCTGAACTTTAGCTATACACTGGAGATGATTTTTTTGAAATCCGATATAAAATGGATGAATTGCTTCTTTAATGGTCCAGATTCTTACACAGCATAATATTTTAATGTAACTTAACTAAAAAATTAATATCTACAATCTTCTTTCATCGAATACATTGAAAGTTCATGATTTATGAATGTTTCCTACGTAGCATAAAATGAGAATCTGATGTTGAATTGAACCATGGAAATGACATTGAGTCCCCAAAGATCCTTTCATGGTTTAGGGAGAATGGGAGGACAGGTGTATTATACTTGGTAACAGGAGTAATTGGCAACAATAACAAGATATGGTCAGCTGGGGTCTAAGATATTATCTTGGGGAAGAGAAAAGTCCTATTAGGAGATTGTTGCTGGAGTCCAGGTGAATGGGAGTGAGGGCCTGTTCTATGATGGCAATAATGGGAATAAAGAGGAAAGAAAGGGGCGGCTAGGTGGCACAATGAATAGAGCACTGGCCCTGGAGTCAGGAGGACCTGAGTTCAAATCCGGCCTCAGATACTTAACACTTACTAGCTATGTGACTTTGGGCAAGTCACTTAACCCCAATTGCCCTCCAAAAAGCAAAAATAAAAACAGGAAAGAAAACATGTGAAAGATGCTGTAGATATAGAATTACATGAATTGTGCAACTGTTTAAATGTGATCATGAGAGAGCCAAGAGATTGAAAATAAGCCCTGTGATTTGAACACCAGAGACTGAGTGAACAGTGATATCATTCACCAAGAGTAAGAAGACAGAAGGTTGATTATGGTAGTTGAAGATATGGGAGTGAATGGAAATTACATGGGGGAAGAGAAAGGAACTCAAGGGTCAAGGACACAAACTTGGAGATGACCTCCCTTCTTAAGGGTTTGGGATGAAGAGTAGCAGGTAAGAAAGAGCAAATCTATGATTTGAGAGGTAGATGGTGACCTAGGAAAGTGTATATTTTCAGAAGTCAAGGGAAGTAATACAGAGCCACTGAAGTTTGTTGAGTAGGTGAGTGACATGATCATAACCTGTGCTTTAGGAAAATCACTTAGGATAGGCTAAAGGGAGGAGACTAAAAGTAGAGAGCTCAATTAAGAAAACTGTAAAGAACTCTGATGTTCTGAGATTAACATTTCAGAAGTCTAATGAAGGCTTCACCTAACATTTCTCTAGTGCCTACTATATGTCAGACACTGTACTAGTTAATACAAATGTTGCCTTGCAAATGTCGTCTCATTTGATCCTCACAACAACTCTGGAAGGTAAGTGCTGTTATTATTCCCTTTTTGCAGTTTAGGAAACCGAGGCAAGCAGAGGTTAAATGACTTGCCCAGGGTCACACAGCTAGAAAGTGTCTGAGACCATATCTGAACTCAGATCTTCCTTGCACTAGGACCAGCACTCTATCTGCTGAACCACCTAGCTGCCAAGTAAATATACATAATTAAGATCATTTCTTTGGAAGTTGGCTTTGAATCATCAAAAATTAGTTTATACCTATGAACATCAGCCAACGCTGAGAAGAATAAGTGTTTTCACACAATTAGAAAGGCAGTGCCATCAAATGGGTCGAATATTGAAAAGGTAATGAAGAACTCTAGGGAATACTACCATTTCTTCCCTAACCACTTTGTCTCTATGTGAGATATCAGACTTCTCTGATCACCATTGTTAGAAACCCTCCCTCCCCATGGAATGTTCTAAGGTGCTGAGTTTTTCACTGTGTGCTCACTCTGCCACCTGTGTCTGTTATATGCATTGGAGTGAAAGCCTTCAGTGGTCTTTACTTAATTAGCATTCCCAAGGATAGTCACTGAGTCAAAAAAAAAAAAGATAGAAACATCCTGAAGGAGAAGAGAAAAAAGGCAGCTTTAAGAGCCTTTTCTAATTTAGTTCTTTTTTTTACTCTCAGCTGCCTTCTTACTACACCTGTTTTTTTCCTTTTATTTTTATTTTTTAATTGACTTCATGTTTAATAGTTATAGGCACCATGCCTTCCTTTTACAGGAAATAGTCTCTAAATGCTGGAGCCACCTTGAAGTGACCAAGCTAATAGCCCAACTTAGCACCCAGGGTAGGTAGTGTCAACAGAATAAAAAAGAGTCACTGATCTCCTCTAATCAAACATCCAGGGAGCCCCAAGCTGGCAGGCCCCCTATAATCAACCAGACATTTCTAAAAGCACCCTTGACTTGACAAGGTCATATTTCCTGAGGTAGGTCTTGATGGAGGTTCTTTTTCCTCTTAGGGTAAGGAAATCGATTACAAGGTCCTCTCAGCCTTTTGAAATAAGGATATTTGAACTATAAGTCTATTAGTATATAAGCTCCTTATGACTAGAGATCTTTTTCCTCCTTTTACTCATACCTCTAGTGCCTGGCCCAGAGTTGACGCTTAATAAACATTTGTTTATTAATAAGTTAATTATAAGTAAAACAATAGTATGGAACTTAAAATGGTTCCATCTTCCCTGTGAGTGACAAGATCCCAAAAGATAGAAGACTTGAAATTCCCAGAAGCTAGCATTTTTTTGGTGTTTAGTGTGTTGGTTCATAGAGTGCTTAGCACTAAGAAGCTTTTGAACTATAGATGGAAACAATAAAATGCCAGGAATGCTGAGGGAAGAGCTTGTCCAGAGAACATCATCTTGGGGAATGTTGTTGTCCTGGAAAACTGAAACGAACCAAGAGCCCCCTTGATTGGGGGGGAAGCAGCCTTTTAATGATGGCCCGACTGGAAATCATCAGATGTGGGTAAAATTAGAAGCAATTCACATTTGATAGTCTTCAACTCATAAGGATTTTGAAATTATTATAAAAACTGAAATTATTACAAAGCCATTATTATGAGAATAATGTTTAATGTAAGAAATTGGGAATCTTTGTTTCTTTATTCAGTGTTAGGGATTTGACTTTTGCTACCTAACTTCTCTTCCCTTCCATTATGCCTTGAGGTCTAGACTCTGTCCTTTAAGAATGTATTTCCATTAAATGTGTCGCTGAGGGTGGGGCCCAAACTGGAATGCATGTGCCCTATACAAGTATGATTCTCCTCTGTGCTTCTGTTAGTCTATCATTTCAAGTGCTTGACTGCACAGATAATCTTTTTCTTTTGAGATTTTGGGAATAGAATATTCATTGTCAGTGAACCTTACATGTTTCACTGCTGTGCAATATCTTGCTTAGGTATTAAAATGAATTTTAGCTGTGGGGAGAGTGTTCAAGGAAAGTATTATACTTTACTAGCTTTTGTGGATCAAAATAAATTATGGAAAACATTATTTCCCCTATCTTTTAAATATTCGGATTCCTATTGCTCCTTCTGTTTTTATTTTTAATAAAAATACAAACGGTAATAATAATAGTAATGATAATAGCTAGCATTTATATAGTACTTTAGGGTTTTCAAAGTACTTTATAAACATCTCGTTTTTATCCTCACAACAACCTTGACAGGTAGTTATTTTAATCCTCATTTTAGCTATTATCAATCTTCATTTTCCAGATGAGGAAACTGAGGCAGACAGAGGTTAAATGACTTGCTTAGGGTCACACAGCTAGTAAATGTCTGAGGCTAGATTTGAACTCAGGTCTTCCTGACTCCAAGTCCAGCACTGATCCACCGAGTTAAATGGTATTTTACCTAGAGGCTCAATATGTATTTAAGTAGTTATCCTTATGTACTTTCTTGTTTACTATTAATGTCATTACTGAGGGATTTTTTGCCTTTCATTTATTTGTTGAAAAGGGCCTTGGAAATAGCGTTCCCATTATATTTAAGGCAGCTGAGCAAGTAAATTCCCCCCAGCAAAGAGTGTATACTAGTGTTCAGTTCATAGTAGCTCAGGTCTTGCAAGAGCCCACTGGTGAGAACACACCTTTGCCAACAGGCTTCAGTGCTTCTCCAAACTGGGAACAGTCTTGATGGGGCAGCATCTGTTGACAGGCTGATTCTGGAAGCATCCCAGCCACATAGAAGGTGCTTCAGCCTTGCTGACAGTCTCCCAAAATGCCATGCTATGATGCATTGTTGGAGTTTAACTTCAGTAAGGTTAATAAATAAGCTGAAATTTGATTTTTACATTTTTCACCGTTTTTAAAGATGATTTCAAATATTATCTTCTGTGATCTAGAAAAACATCAGATCAATAAAATATTTAGCTTGGAACACCTAGCAAAATGAGGTCAGAAAATCATGCAGCTCTCTCTTCCTAGGTTGGCATTCGATCTCTCATCCTTCCTCCATCCCCCTCTTCAAATCAGTGTCTTAAAGAGATATTAACTAGTCCAGGCTCTTAGAAGACTAGAGGCAGTTTCCCAGTGTTTTGAAGGTGGTCACTGCACTTCCCAGAGAGTCATTTGTATACTTGGAGGATTAAGCTTATTAAAACTTAACAAACTTTTTTTCATTCATATAAGAGGGAAAAAGTACATGTAATTGAATGCATTTGAGACACTTTGTATGTTATTCAGTGATCTTACCTAAAATGCAAACTTTCTCATGTCCAAGCCCAGAAAATTCTTTAATCTGCAACATCCTTGGTTAAAGAGTCTGTGAGTACCTATGAATTATTCATCTAAGTTTGAATATATCTTCCAAAAATAATTATTTCTAGATTCCATGTTGATAATATTACTACCTGAATCCATCAGCTGATGAAATGTAACCCTACAACACTTCAATTATCCCCTTACTGGCTTGAGATTAAAATTGTGTGTGTGTGTGTGTACACATACACACACACTCACATACACCACTGTATTAACAGAATAACAGAATTTCAAAGTTATAAGGGGCCCCAGCAGCTGTATAGCCCATACTCCCAAAGAGTCTCATCTTGCCCATTCCACTTTGGGATAGCTCTAATGTTAAAATGTTTCCTGTCATCAAGTCTTCATTTGTATCTTTACATCTTCCTCCCATTACTTCCAGTTCTTCCCTCTGTGATCAAACAGAAAGAATCTCATCTTCCCAGCCTTTCAGTGTTTGAAATCAACATTCTTGTCTCCTCTGACCCTTGTCTTTTCCAGGCCCTTGATCGAGTACTCATGACATGAACTCAAGGTCCTTCACCTTTAGGATGGCCCTCCTCCAGACACCCTCTACCTGATGTAATGTTCTTTCTAAGATGTGGTTGTCCAGGAAACAGCCTTCTTCCCTAACTTCCCAGTCTTCATCAGTGTTTACTTGTAGAGTTCTTATCTCATGATCTGTGCTTAACAGTCTGTTAAGGAAAACCAGACTGGCCTGCTTCAACTCTGGGCAAGTCACTTATCTTCTCTGTACTCTAGCTAACTCCCTTAGACTATGAGTTAGTCGCAAAGCAGCTGCCAAATTGCATTGGTAGTGGGAGTTTTTTCATCTGGGCATTTTCTCTTCCAGTGATATTCTAGATCCAGCCCTTCTATCCACCCCCTACTATGTGCCATACAATGTGCTAGGTGCTAGAGATACTCTCAAGGAGCTCTTACATATTCTGTTGAGAGAGACATGTAAACAATTAAGTTTCTTGAGAATAAGTATAAGGCATTATAGAAATACCTTAATTAAATTAAATCATTTATATAAATAAATATATAAATATAAATAAGCAGGAACAACACCAGCAATTTGGGGGAGGTTAGAAAAGATCTCGTGTAGAAGGTTCTTGAGCTTTGTGTTACATGAAGCTAGGGATTCTGGGAGGCACAGTCAGTTGAGGAGGAATTATAACTGGATAGAGGATACATTTGAGGTAAGGAAGCCAAGGAGAATGCTTTTGTAATAGGCTCGGTGAAAGGTGACAAGAGAGTGGTGACTCTGTGGGTACAGAGAAAAGGTCAGATGCAAGATTTAGCAAGACATTGGATATGCGGGGCTAGTAGATGAAGGAGTTGAGTGTACCACTGATTTTACAGACCTGGGGAACAGGTAGAATGGTGGTTCCTTGAACAGAAAGACAGAAATTTGGTAGTAGGTCTGATTGATGGGTGGGGGTCAGAATTAAGGAGTTTTGCTTTGGACATGCTGAATTAGTGATTCCTCTGGGACATCTAGTTTCAACTATCCAACAGGCAATTTGTGATGCTGGATTAATGCTATAGATTAATGCTACAATGAACCTGGGTATTTAGATCTGTGAATCATCTACATAGGTTTGATCATTAAACCCATAGTAGATGATGATGTTTGCTAGAGAGAATTTATAAAAGCCATAGAAAAGAAGGCCCAGGACTGAGTCCTGAATGTGAATACTCACAGTTAGGTATGATGATTCAGAAAAGGAAACTTAGGAGTGGTCAGATAGGTGGATCAGATAGGTCAGATAGGAAGGAAAATCAGAAAAGGAATGTCATAAAAATCAAGAAAGGACGTAGTATCCAGGAGAAGAGTGTGGTGAACATTATTAAATACTGGAAGAGAAACACCAAAGATGAAGAATGAGGACTGAGAAAAACCCATCAAATATGGATCAGGAATCAGTGACCACTTTGGGGAGAGCAGGTCAGTTTCCATTAAGTGATGCCATCAAAATCTAGGCTGCAAAGAGCTGAGGAGTGAAAGAAAAGAAAGTGGAGGCAACAAGGTAGACAACTTTTTCTAGGAGGTTAGATAGCAAAGGAAGCAAGGAATAGGATGACATCTTGCGGATACTGTAGGGCCCAGTGAGATTTGTGTTGATTTTTAAAGAATAAGGAAGATAGGCACTTTTGAAGGCAGTAGATAAACAGTAGTGAGGGAGAGCTTGAATACTAGAGAGACAGAAAGACATCTGTATAATAAATGAAGGAGCATTTGTTTTGTTGTGATATAGTTTAAAAGGGTCTCATTAAATACAGTGACATCTGCTTTCCAGCATTTTTCATTGGTATTTCTTTATGAACCTCCAGGTCATATTAGTACAGTGATAGTTGATATGCCTTCTAAATCATCAGAGTAGGATTAAATTAAGTATGGTTTAGTGTACCTGTGCTTAACTGAATTCTTGAAGACTGGTGATCTGTCTTTGGTATATAGTATTCAAAACATCTAGTTCACCACCTATGCCATGTAAGTTTAATTTTTATTCAAACATCTCTTAATTCTTTTAAAAGACATAATGCCAGTTATTATCTCCTGCATTTTATTTTGCTCTTTGCTTTGAGCCAGACATACATGTCCTATTTTTTTTTCTATCATCATCATTCATATTTATTTGAAAGAGAATGGCCTAACAGGTGCTAACTATATATATTGGAGAAACAAAGTGGATGAAAAAGGCATGTTGGTCAGATTGATATGCAGTTGGAGGAGCAGCCCATTGCATTAGTCCATCAAAGTATAGATTTTAGAAAGGTGGTAAGATTAACTATCACCTAGGTCCATGGTGATTAGGAGACATAGAACAACCTAGGTTACACTGAGGAAGTTTTGCAGCCTTTTGATGATCTCAGGCCTCGTGCCCATCCTTTTCACACCACTATACTCTTGGTAATGTTCTAAGGCTATATAAATCATGGGAATATCGGTGTCTAAAGTGTTACAGGTGCAGGTGACCCAAGGGGTCATGGAAAGATGCCTAGTGTTTGTGTATACTGACTGACCAGTGATAACTTCACCTCAAGAAATGACGTAAAAACCATTGTCAAGGACATGGAAGATGAGAAAAGGAAGAGTACTGGCCAGAGAATGAGGCCAAATAATAACGCACGGGAAAGAGTTAAGCAAAACTCAGTCTCCCCAAAAGAATAAAAGTAAAATTAAAGCCTACAAATACGAAAAATGTTAAACATGTGTTTTCTGTTTCTCTGGTCATGATTAAAAACAAGGCATCCAAATAGTTACTTATTTCTAATGAGATCACAACAACAAGACAGTGATATAAATTAAAAAGAGCTCTGAGCAATATCTAGAAATACAATGTAGTTACCTTGCGGCTCACCAGCTCCTCTGAACGCATGATAATGTTAAATTATGCGTGAACATCAGAAAGAAGGAACTTTATATAGACCTTAGGATGGGCATAGCTGGCCATTCTCTTTTTTATTTAGTATCTTTTTTCCCCAGTTACATTCCTCCCTCTCCCCCCACTGAGAATACAAGCAGTTCCATATAGATTACACATGTGCAGTCATGCAAAACATTTCCATATTAGTCATGTTGTGAAAGAAAACCCAGACCAAAAAAGAAAAGAAAAATAAAGCAAGTTTAAAAGGTATGCGCCAGTGCTTTCTCTGGGAATGGACAGCACCTTTCATCCTAAGTCCTTCACAGTTGTCCTGGATCGTTGGTTGTATGGCTGAGAATGGCTAAGTCATCTTACAGTATTGCTGTTACTTTGAACATAGTACATTTCACTTTTCATCAGTCCATGCAAGTCTTTCCAGGTTTTTCTGAGAGCATCCTGCTCATCATTTCTTATAGCACAGTAGAATTCCATCATAATAACATACTACAACTTGTTCAGCCATTCCCCAATTGTTGGGCATCCTCTAAATTTCTAATTATTTGCCCCCAGAAAAGAGCTGCTATAAATCTTTTTGTTCATATAGGTCATTTTCCTTTTTGTTTTTTATCTCTTTTCCGATACAAACCTAGTAGTAGTATTGCTAGGTCAAAGGGTAGACTTGGTTTTATAGAGCCCTTTGGGTACCTGGCCATTTTCAATGGTCTTGCTTTGGTCAAAGATCTTGATCAATATTAAAATGTCTCTTATGGCCTATACTTAGAGACCCCTGAGAGTAAAGGCAGAAAAACTGGCCCTTGGTGTCAGATTCTGAAATAATAGGTCTTTCTACATCGTGTTTTCCTATTATATATGTTCTCTAATATATTTTTTCACCTTATGCTTTGATTGAAAATTTAGTTTGGTTTCTTATTTTTTTCATGCTGAGTTAAGAAGTGAAAAACTTGCTTTTTTTGAGAAAATGAGCTAATTGCTTCTTACTGCAGTCAAAAACATGCTAGCGGGGGTCCAGCTTGGTAGTGTAGTGAATAGAACACCGGTCCTGGATTCAGGATGACCTGAGTTCAAATGTGGCCTTAGACACTTGCACCTTACACAATTACTAGCTGTTTGACCTTGGGCAAGTCACGTAACCCCAATTACCTTGCCTTCCCCCCTCAAAAAAATGCTAGCCATGTACATTTTGGGAATTATCACCTGCTGTTATGATTGACAGTTGTTCTGAGCAATGACACTATCATTTTGCATTATTTAAAACAATAGGCACTTTAATGAGTGATCAGTGTAACTTTCAAATTATTTTCTTCTCTCTGACTATATTTTCATACTTTCCTCTTTGGTGCCCAGTGTGAAATGGCCTGAATTGGCAAGTAAAGTTTGCAACATGTAAGTTATTAAAGGCATTAATTTGACACCTGGAGATTTTAAAAGAATAAGTTTTGTTAGAGCATTTTGTTTCTCTCCATTGTTCTCATCACAACAATGTGATATCTCTATCTGCAGAAGAATAAATTTCTTAAGGGCCTCCCTGACCATCATTTTACACATGTTGTCCCCCATTAAGATCTAAGTTCCTGGAGGGCAGGAACTGGCATTCTTGCATCCATTTGTACCCCACGGCTTAGCAAAGTGCCTGACACATAGTAAACACTCAATAAATGTGTTTTTGTTCACTATCAGCATGCAGTGATCTGAGGTCAAATTCGAACGTGGGGCTTATTGGTTATAGGTTCATCTCTCTGTTTGATACCCCAATGTCTCTCACATGACTCCTCCATGTATATATTGTATCAGCCTAATGGAATATAAGCCCCCAGCTCTTTCTACATCCACAGCCAAGTGGTGCCTAGTGCACACCAGGCTCTTGATAACTGTTTGACAAATTGAATGAAAAGTCTAGAAAGAGATTTCTTTCTTTTCTTTTTTGTTTTGTTTTTGCTTTTTGGAGGGGAGAAGGCAGGGCAGTTGGGATTAAGTGACTTGCCCAAGGTCACATAGCTAGTAAGTGTTAAGTGTCTGAGGCCGTATTTGAACTCAGGCCCTCCTGACTCCAGGGCTGATGTTCTATTCTCTGAATCACTTAGCTGTCCCAAGAGATTTCTTAAGAAGTAATTGTGGCCAGGTTGGAATGTAGAATGTGATCAGTGTCAAATAAAGCTGGGCATGGCAAATTTGTATCCTTATTTCATATATCCTTAAATGCTAGGAAGGAAAGTTTGTACTTCATTCTGCAAGGAGGATTCCTGTAGGATTCTGCAGAGAGGAGTGACATAATTAAAGCAAATATATTTTAAGTACTGACACAGTGGAGGGCAGGAGGTATTGAAAAAGCAGGAGACCAGGAACAGGAACACCAGTCAGGAGGCCATTCAAATAGTCTAGATGAGAATCAGTAATAGCCTAAAGTAGGGGACTTTCAGTGGGAATCAGCTTGTGGGGGTAATAATGATAGTAATAGCAACAACAATAATGCTGGTAATAATAATAATATTCCTTATGGAATGTTTACTAGATGCTGTCCTAAGTACTTTACACTTATTATTTTATTTGATCATTAAAACAACCTTGGGATGTAGATAGTATTATTATCACCCCTATTTTATAGATAAGGAAACTGAGACAAACAGAGGTCAGGTGACTTGCCCAGGGTCACTTTCCCAGAAGTAGATTTAAGAGATATTTTGGAAGCAGAATCAAAAGGATTTGGAAGCTGATTGCATGTGAGGAATGAGGATGAGGCAAGGGGTAAAGGCAACACTGAGGTTCCAAGTCTAGTTGACTGCTGTCAATAGAAGTAGAAATTTCTGCTTAGTATTCTGCACTGGAGCTAAGACCCTTTCCACTTGACCACCTCCTATGGCAGACTCCATTCTCTCTTACTTGCTATTTGTTACACTTAAGACTCCCCTGTACCTTTTTATGTACTTGACTTAAAATGTGGTTGCACCTGGATCAATGCCATTGTTTTTCAAAGACCTGACTCCCCTTCCCCCTGACTCCTTCTCTGACATGAGCCAGTTGAAAGAGGGGAAAGAAGATACCTCTAAGCACCTTTCTATCTCTCAGATTCTGTCACTCTGTAAAGATAGAAAAAGTCTTAGGTGATGTGGCCTATGTAGAAGAATGGATTGTATGAGGATAGAGGGCCAATACTGTCAAAGTGGTGGTGAGAATCAAGGAATCTGCCCACCCTTTTCCTTTCCATAATAATTGGAAAAGTTTTACAAGAGAACAAGGTATATCATCAGGGAAAATAGAGTTAGGAAGCTTATGGAGTAATTATGGAAAACCTCAAAGATGTAGAAATGTTTGTTAACACTAAATTGGTCTATAGGTCTAAAGGGAAACGATTCATTCCAAGGCTAGTGGAGCTAGAAATGAAGTAAATCTGGATGGGAAGCAAACAACAGAGGTGAGGGTTTGTGTCTAGAGTGGTTATTATGAGTAATAGGGATGAGGAAGTTAAGGTGGAGGGACAGGATAGTGAGAAGGAAGAGGTGTAATACTAGTCAGAGACACAATTCCAATTAGAAGGTTGAGAAGAGAGACTGATAGTATCAGATGAAACTGGGCTCCAAAAGAGAAACACCATAGAGGGGGAAAAACAATAATCTTCCACCCCATCCCCTTCTTCACTCACACACACACACACACACACACACACACATCAGATGATTAAAACAAATTTAAATTTTAAATGAATAGAATTGAACAGTGTCTAAACAATTCAAACTTGCTGGTCAGTTGTGTCCAAGTCTTCATGACTCCATTCGGGGTTTTATTGGCAAAGATATAGGAGTGGTCTGCCATTTCCTTCTCCAACTCATTTTATAGATGAGAAAACTCAGGCAAACAGTGAAGTGACTTGCCCAGGGTCATATAGCTGTTGAGTGTCCGAGGCCAGATTGAAACTCAGGAAGATGAAGCTTCCTGATCTGCAATATATCCTCAGATGGATAATTGGCCGACTATAATGAAGAAGGCTTAGTAATGCTAAGGAAATCATAGGACCAAATATAAAGATATATTTAACATTAGTGGAAGAAAATTAAGAATTAAGATATGCAAAAAGGAAGGAAGTGATGAGGGAAATGACTAAAA
Organism: Petaurus breviceps papuanus; assembly: GCF_028583685.1. Lineage (NCBI taxonomy): Eukaryota > Metazoa > Chordata > Mammalia > Diprotodontia > Petauridae > Petaurus > Petaurus breviceps. The sequence continues at coordinate 7,846,458 of NW_027187307.1, read as the reverse complement.
TGCTAAATACATTAGAAAACATCAAAAATTCATGGAAACAATGGATAACAGGCTTAGTACTGTAGAGAAGGAAAGAGCAGCAGGAAACACATGCTGTTGAGCAACTAAGATACAGGTTTCAAAAAAAATCACTGAATTAATGAGACAGTTGGACAAAATAAAAAATCCGCAAACCTGAGTAGCATATCTAGATACGAGATCTTGATGTTATTAGCATATTATCACATCCCACCAAACCTTCGGAAGATTAAAGAACAGGGATGCTGTCATTCATAAAATGGTCATAAAATATTTCTGTGAATTGGCAAATAGAACCAGTCAAATACAAATGCAAAGAATCCATAGGTTCCTGAAAAAAAAAACATGCTAAGACACATCCTAGTCAGTCTCTAATGTGACAGTTATAAGGGAAAAAATACCACAGGGTGCCAGGAAAAAAGGACAGAAATCACTTAGCAAGGTAGAATATTTCAGATTACAACACAATTTTTGAGGAGGAGTGCAGAAATTAGAATGAAAGAATTAAAAATTTAAGAAGCTTGATCCGTGAACCAAGAGTTATATACCCAGCAAAGCTCAGCAGGCTTTATGTAGGCAAGTGTTAGAAATTTGAGAAGTATACAGAACTTTGAAAAGGTTACATGGAGACATATTCACTTCAAGGAATTCTTTGAACAACAAATAGGGCTTTCAGCCAAAAAGATAAGTATTTAAAACACCCAAGATAAAACCTTTGCTAACCAATTATGTGAACCCTCTAGGTATCATATTGGCTAAGTCATTAAAATTTTCAGAAGGGTGTTTCATAAAAATATAGGGGAAGATTACAGACAAAAGGCAGCAACTTGCCTGAGCTCTCCTCAACACCCCTCCAAACACCTTTAAATAATGCCATAAAGTAATTGCTGGAGTGACAGAACCCACAAAAGGATGGAATGAAATAATTTTCCAGCCAAAGACAACTTAGAAGGTCAGCAGGAAAGGTTTGTCACACCTGGGTAAGAGTGGAGCATAGTCCACAGCAGGCTGCCCCTCATCACAGTTCCAGGACAGAACACACCAGAGCACAGGCCAGGAGAGTAGCAAACATACTTCTCCTTGGATCATACCATCTTGGAAGAACTGAAAACTTACAGATCCCTAGAAGTATCTCTGATAACAGCTGTACCAAACCCCTGAAGTTTGAAATATTGTACCCTCCACCTTCAAGCAGAGGCCTACTTTAACTAAGAGTTAAAAGTCAAATAATAGACTGGGGAAATGAGCAAACCACAGAAACACAAAAAAACCTCTTGACCATAGAAAGTTACTATGCTAACAGGGAAAGGTCAAAACCTCACACTCAGAAGAAGATAACAAAGTCAAAGCTCTTATATTCAAAGCTTCCAAGAAAAACATGAATTGGTCTGAGGCCATGGAACAGCTCGAAAAGGATTTTGAAAATCAAGTTAGAGAGGTAGAGGAAAAATGGGAAGAAAAATGAGAGTGATGCAAGAAAATCATGAAAAAAGAGTTAACTGTTTGGTAAAGGAGGCCCAAAAACATACTGAAGAAAATAACACCTTAAAAATTCAGACTAGGGGTGGCTAGGTGATGCAGTGAATAGAGCACCAGCCCTGGAGTCAGGAGAACCTGAGTTCAAATCTTGCCTCAGACACTACTTGACACACTTCCTAGCCATGTGACCTTGGACAACTCACTTAACCCCAACTGCCCTTCCTCCCCCTCCAAAAAGTAAAAAAACAAATCAAAAAGTATAGACTAGACCAAGTGGCAAAAGGGCTACAAAAAGCCAGCAAGAAAAAGAATGCCTTAAAAAATTGGCCAAATGGAAAAAGAGGCACAAAATTTCACTGAAGAAAAAAAAACTCCCTGAAAAGTAGAATTGACCAAATGGAAAAGAAGATACAAAAGCTCACTGATGAAAATAATTCCTTAAAAATTAGAAAAATTGAAAATAGAAAAAATTGAGGGGCGGCCAGGTGGCTCAGCGAGTAAGAGCACCGGCTCCAGTGTTGGGATGACCTGGATCAAATCCGGGTTCAGATACTCAGCACCATACCCAGAAATAATAACTGGCCGTGTAACCTTGAGCAAGTTACTTAACCCCGATTGCTTTAAAAAAAATTGAGCAAATGGAAACTAATGACTTTATTAGAAATCAGGAAACAGTAAAACATAACCAAAAGAATGAAAAAATACAGGGCATTGTGAACTATCTTGTTAGGAAAAGAACTGACCTGGAAAATACATCCAGGAGAGATCATTGAAAAATTATTGGGCTACCTGAAAACCATGATCAAAAAAGAGCCTGGACATCATTTTTCAAGAAAATATCAAGGAAAATTGACCTGATAGAGTCAGAGGATGAAATAGAGATTGAAAGAATCCACCAATTACCTCCTGAGAAAGATCTCAAAATGAAATGAAAACTCCCACAGACATTATAGCCATATTCCAGAGCTCCCAGGTCAAGGATAAAATATTGCAAGTAGCCAGAAAGAAACAATTCAGGCGTCATGGAACCACAGTTAGCATAACACAGAATTTAGCAGCTTTTACATTAAAGAACTGAAAGGCTTAGAATATGATATTTGAGAGGGCAGAGGAGCTAGGATTATAACCAAGAATCATCTACTCAGCAAAACTGAGTCTAATCCTTCAGGGGAAAAAAATGGATATTCGATGAGATGGAAGATTTTCAAGCATTCATAATGAAAATACCAGAGGTGAATAGAAAATTTGACTTTCAAATACAAGCCTCAAGAGAAGAATAATAAGATAAATAGAAAAGGGAAATCATGAGGAACTTAATAAGTTTAAACTGTTTATCTTCCTACATGGTAAGATGATACTTGTAACTCATAAGACATTTCTCATTATTAAGGCAGTAATGTGTATATATATAGACAGACAGCATAGGTGTGAGTTGAATATGGATATCTAAAAATACATAATTAAGGGGTGAGAGAAGAATGTACTAGGGGAAAAGGAGATGGTAAATTATCTCTCTAAAAGAGGCAAGATAAAGCTTTTACAGTAGAGGGGGAACAGGGGGATGTTAGGGGAAATGAGTAAAGCTTACTCTCATCAGAATTGGCTCAAAGATGGAGTACCATACATACTCAGCTGGGCAAAAACAAATCTATCTTACCCTACAGGAAAATAGGGGAAGAGGATAAGAGAAGGGGGGAGTGATAAAAGGGAGCGCAGATTGGGGGAGGGGGTAGTCAGAAGCACAACCTTTTGAAGAGGTACAGGGTGAAAGGAGAGAGAGAATAGAATAAACTGGGGGGAATAGGATGGAGGGAAATACAGTTAGCAATAGTAACTGGGGAAATAAATTTGAAGTGAATTTCTGTGATAAAAGCCTCACTTCTCAAAAATGTAGAGAAATGAGTCAAAATTATAAAAAATAAGAGGCATTCTCCAATTGATAAATGATAAAAGGATATGAAGTTTTCAGAAGAAGTAATCAAAGTTATCTCTTGCTATATGAAAAAGCACTGTAACTCACTGTTGATTGGAGAAATGCAAAGCAAAAGAATTCTAAGGTACTACCTCATACCTATTAGATTGGCTAATAAAACAGAAATGGAAAATGACAAATGTTGGAGGGGATATGGGGAAAATGAGACATTAATACACTGTTGGTGAAGTTGTAAACTGATTCAACCATTCTGTAGAACAATTTGGAACTATGCCCAAAGGGCTATAGAGCAATGTATATCCTTTGACCTAGCAATACTATTACTAGGACTGTATCCCAAAATAGATTTTTAAAAAAGGAAAAGGGCCTATATGTACAAAAAGTATTTATAGCAGCTCTTTTCTGGTCATAAAGAATTGGAAATTGATAGGATTCCTATCAATTGGGTAATGACCGAAGAAATCGTGGTATATGGTTGTGATGAAATACTATTGTGCTATAAGAAGTGACCAGCAGAATGCTCTCAGAAAAACCTGAAAAGACTTACATCAGTTGATCCTAAGTGAAATATACTCTGCACAAAGTAACATCTATGTTGCGCAATGATGAGGTGTGAAATGACCTAGCTATTCTTAGCAAGACAACTATGAAGGACTTAAGATAAAAAGTGCTCTCCATCACCAGAGAAAGAACTGATAGTGTCTGAATACAGATTGAAGCATACTATTTTTTTTAATTTTTTTGTCTGTTTTATTTCACAATGTGACTAATTTGGAAATGTTTTGCATGATTACACATGTATAATCTATATCAAATTGCTTGCCTTCTTAATGGGTGGTGGGAGTGGGGAAGGAGGAAGGGAGAGAATTTGAAACTCAGAATTTTAAAAACAAATGTTAAAAATTATTTTTACATGTAACTGAGGCAAAATAAAATACTAAATAAATTAAAACTAAACAAGGGGAAACAGTGCAAAAATAACCCTGGAGGGCTAATGTGTATATGTGTGTAGGGGGAAGTGTTTTGAAAAAAGGAAAGTTTATATTCCTTTATAATATTATGACTGAAGAAAAGTTCTAAGCTAGATTGCAGCTATGAATACATATGGGCCAATCTTCGCAATGAAACACAAAAGGTTCACATGATAAAAGCAATGAAAAAGAAGAATCTAAAATATATTGCTTTACTGAAAATACTTTGCACAAAAATTGATGATGTGTGCTGTGCCATAAAGAAAACATAGGTAAAATAAAGTATAAAGGTAGAGTTCAATTGAGTCAATAATCAATTATCCTACACCACTTAAAGTATATGACAGGATGCTATGCCCTGCAACCTTTTTTTCCAGTGAGAACATATATCAGTTGTTCACTTGGTGTGAACAAGACCTGAACACCCCCATTGAATCAATCAATCGGTTACAGGCTTTCAACTAAGTTGGAGAAGTCAGTTGGAGAAGTCAGTTTAGATGCTTTGAAAAACCATTGGATCCAGTGGCTACAGGGAGTCTGCTCTGATTGGTGGAGAATCTTGGTCATGCTCTGTGGGTGATCTCGAAAATAGAGCAGTTTGGGGCAGCCAGGTAGCACAGTGAGTAAGAGCAATGGCCCCAGAGTCGGGATGACCTGGGATCGAATCCGGACTCAGATACTTAGCACCACTCCCAGAAATAACTGGCCGTGTAACCTTGAGCAAGTTACTTAACCCCAATTGCTTTAAAAAAAATTAGAGCAGTTTAAAATTCAAGGATTCAAGTTAGTGGAAGGAGAGAGAAGCCTCTACTAAAGCCCCTGAAAAGGAATTGGAGTGGGAGAGTGAGTTAGGAGAGACTTGGGCCCCAGACTCACACTCTGTCTTCTATTTCTGAGATGAGTCTAAATTCTATGAACTGAAAATTATAGGACAAAGTGAACCTGGTTTAACTTTTGAGTGATCACGTCATAAAGGTAACTCTAGTCCCTCATGGTTACCCCTGGATCCTGACAGAAAACACAGTAGTCACCCTCTCAGGACCCAATGCAAGTAGGAGTTGGAAAATATCCCCAGAGCCTATGTTATAATATAAACAGAAAATTTGTAAGTTCCATTTGTATGCTAGAATGCTGTAAAAATAACAATAAAGAATGGTATGGTGAATAAATGGTTTAGGCCTGCGCACATGGAAACAAGGAAAGGACCCAAATGTAATGATGAATCATCCCATTAATGGATATCCATATCAGTAGAATATATATATATATATATATATATATATATATATATATATATATATATATATATATATACCCAGTGCAGAGTCATAGCCCTGAATCCATAATGTGAGCCCAAAGGGACTTATCAAAAAGAAGAAGACCAGATACACAGTGGACATGGCCACTCTTGGTTTACCTTGGTTTTAACATCTTTGCAATAGCAATAAAGCAGGAAAAAGACATTAAAAAATAAATGTTGGAAATAAAGCAGTTAATATCACTCTATTTACAGATGACAGTACTGTATACCTGGGAAAACCAAAACAGTCAGGAAATTCATGGGGCTGATGCTTTTAATAAAATGCTAGTAGATGAGGAAACCCTGCAAATGTCTGCATTGCTATGTCGCATATAAACTATTTGCACATTATCTGGGAAGATGTTGAAGAGACCCATACAAAGCCAACTTCAGAATGGTTGGACAGAAATCAAATAAGAAGCAGCCATGCAGAAGCATTCCCCTGACTAAGGAAAAATGTCTATACCTTCCAAACCAACCTATAGATGTCTTGCATTACTTCACAGAGCACCAACAGGATATTTCCTAGAACTAGATAAAGTTCAAAATTCTCCTGGAAAATCTGTATAAAGAGGATATAAGGAAGTGTCCAAAAGAAAGCCAGCAAAGGGGGCTAGCAGTATTAGTATTCATGATAAAGAAATAGGTGTTTTACGAAGAGCAGATGGACTTCATATCTACCTGGAGAGGCTTATACGAACTGATGCTGAGTGAGAAGAGCAGAACCAGGAGGAATTTGTACACAATTACAGACACAACGTATGTGTGATGACCAACTTTGATAGATTGGACTCTTCTCAGCAATGCAGGATTGTAAGTCAACCCCAAAAGACTCATGATGGAGAGAGATGTCTACATCCAGAGAAAGAACCAGAAAGAACAGAGTTTGGATGCAAATTGAAGCAAATTACCTGCTTTCTTTCTCTTTCTTGTTTGGTTTGGTTTCCTCTTTCCCATTGTCCATTCCATCTAATACAATCCTTCTTTATAACCTGGCCAATGTCTAATGTGAAAGTATCTGCAGATCCTATACCTGATTGTATGCCGCCATGGGGGGGGGGGGGGAGAAAATTTGGAACTCAAGGAATTGTGAAACTGAATCTTGTAAACTCAAAGTAAACAAACAAATTAATAAAGAAAAAAATGTCAAAAAAAAGAAAGAAATAGGTGTTTTAGAGACTGGTATAGGAAAGAAAAGAGAATTAGATTAGTGGAACAGAATAAAGAATCTACACATGAAACCCAATAACTTCAGAGATTGATGTTTGATAAACCTGCACTTGAAAAAAGACACTTGGAATGGAATCAATTTTCAGTTAAAAAAAACTGCTGCAAATGCTGGGTAAGCTATGAGCTGTATCAGAAAAATGAGTTTGGATCTCAACCCCACACCTTATATCACAATAAACTCTAACTGGATCAGAGACCTAATAAAGTTTTTAAAAATCTAGAAGAAAAAAATAAACTTTAAGTTATTGAGTTGTCATCTTCTGAGAAATATTGAAGTCACCATAGAGAAAATGGACACATTTGTTTTATCAAAGAGAAAATTTTGCACAATACAAAGAAGTATCATTAAAATTAAAAGAAATAGAAGTGGGAAAAAAGGCCTTTCAGCTAGAATTTATAAGGAAATGATGGATAGCCATAAGACTGTCACTTCCTGATCTACCAGTGGAATAATGGTCAGAAGACCCAAGAATCCAGTTTGCAAGGGAAGAAATAACAGCTCTTAGCAACCACATAAAAAGGTACTCAAATTACCTGCTAATCAGAGCAATGCAAACTTATTTTTTTATCTTAACCTTAAGATACCTTGTTACCCTTACTAGAAAGGCCAAAGAAAGTAAAAAATTAAATCTGGTTTCAGGAATGCTGGGAAAACTCATATTCAAATACATTTTAATGGGACTGTGTAATGCTTCGGAAATTTTGAAAAACAATATGTAAATACAACTGATTGTATTTTTCTACTTGAGATTCTATTACTAGGAATCTATCCCAAAAGCATTATGTAAAGGATGAAAGACCCAGTCTATATGTGTGAGTACTGGTTTACATCCATGCTGATTAACCTGGAAAGATAGGTTCTTTTTGTTTTATCCTAGAGGAAATAGGGAGCCCCTGAAACATGTTGCACAAATGAGTAATCTGATTAGATGTGTGCTTCAAGAAGATCAGTGTAACAGTCATGTGGAGCCTCAGTTGAAGCAGGGAGGCCAATTAGAGACTTTTGCAATAGTCTAAGCAAGAGGTGATGAGGAACTGAATGTGGTTATGGTATGAGAGTGGAGAAGGGGATTGATATTAGAGATCTCATGGAGATAGAAAGGAGATGTGGCTACATTGGATGGAGGGGTTGGACGAGGGAGAGGGAAGAATTCAGGATGACACTGAAGCTCAAGCTGGGCCTCGGCGAGGATGTTACGAGGTGAGGGGCAGGGATGTGGAGGCTGGGGCATGCTGCGGACAGGTCTGTGCAAGTTCTTTGTGCCCGATAGCTGAAGGATTACCACCAGCATTCTAGATTGCTGCACCAGGGCTGAGATGCACGAGTATTATAAGATACCTGCCATTTCACCATCAGAATTTACCCTTCTCTCTTGTTGCTAAGTGATGTTTGTCTTTGCAACTGGGTTTCTTAGAATGGCAGAAGGGAAACCCCTGATTGCCCAGCTTTAGGTGTTTTCAAATCAGTGCTCTCTGATCTTGCTCTGCACACTGGTTGGAAGAATACTTTTCGTTTCGACCTATATGCCTTTCATTTGGCCAATATTGCTGCTACAAAGGTTGATCTTTAAAAGATCTTAAATGCAATTTTTAAAAAAGCTCTTCTCAGATACCTCATTATCACTTAAGATAAAAAAAAACCTCCCTAGGACAGACCTGATTTCAATATTCCACCTCCTCTCATTTGCTTTTCTTTAGGTTTTAGTTTCATAGAATTCTGTTATAGAAAGCAAAAAATACTCTAGGATCTTAACATTCTAGGATTTATTTCCCTTCCTCTGATGAAAAACAATTGTGTTTCATTCTTCTATGAATTTTGTCTAGAGATTTTTTTTACAAGAATATGGTCCTTTTAAATGTTGCATAGCCTATAACCGTCTGACCATCTTGACTGAACTCTTCAGCATTTGGAAGCAAAGGCAGTATTCTCTTAGTACCAGAGAAAGGATTGTCAGCAAGACCCAGTTATTTCTGCCCAATTCTTCGCAGTCATTGATGGAAGATCCTCAGAGGCTATTTTCTTCAGTTGCTTGTAGTTTCTGTCTTCAAATTAATGGATTATTACAATGAATGTTCAGTTGAAATAATTTTCTGCTGGTGTTTTTAATAACAGTTACCCAAAAGGACTATCTTATGCAAGCTGGAAAGTGTGTAGTTTGGGGGCAGTCTTCTATTATTCATAAACAGTTTCATTGATTTGGCTCAGTTTTCTTTGGGCTAAGAATAAATAATTGGGAATTTCATGAGAAATTTCAAAATACCAGTGAGGAAGAAAGCCTAGAAGGTCAAATTTAATTCATCCCTCTCATGACCAGTAGGTGTCCTGACTGGCATCACTGCTGTCACAGTAAGGGAGAACAGTGCTGTTTGGGCCTTTCTTCTCAAATGCACTTCTGTTTCCCTTTAGATGCTCTACCTCCATCAGATTAGATAAGGCATGAAAGGACTGAGTAAATGAAGAACTTCAACATTAGGTGAATCCTTTAGCTATAGGGGAAATGTCTACCATTGAACCTTTCCAGGGACATGCAGTTTCCTTGTTCTTGAATAGTAATGTTCTTGTATATCTCTTAGCCTGTCTGTTTATTCTAGGCTCTTATTTAAGAGCCTTGGTGAATAGATGATATTCATAATTAGTCATTTTGTTGTTTGTATGCAAATGCTGCTACTGTAGGAGGTTATAAGTAACTCAACAATCTATTGACTTCAAAACAGACTAATCAACTGCCAATGGTAATGGCAGCATCCTTGCTTTAGTCCAGTTTTTATTAGGAAATGCCTTCGTTTTCCCATTGGGGCATTTTCTAAGATATAATCATGTGGTTTGGGGTACTTTGTTCTGAATATGTGCAGTAATGTTCATTATTTTCCTCAGGTTGAACCATTCTTACATCCCTGGTATAAATCCAACGTTGCTAGGATGTAGTTAAACATTTTGGAATTGGTATAGTAATATTGACCTATATAACCCTCTTGCTTTGCTTTATCCTTCCTTGCTTTAGGTATTCAGACTACGTCTTACTTAAAAAAGGAGTGTGGTAGAGGGTTTTCTTATTTTTTTTAGAAAATTTGTATTGTATAGATATTAACTAATATTTAAAGATTTGGTATAATCTATCTATAAATTTGTTATAAGGATGTTAAAAGAATGTTGTAATTCATGGTTGGCTGGATAAGAGAGAGAGATTTGAAAAGGAAAGTGCTATTATCAAAACAAAATATCTCAAAAAATAAAAAAATATATATGGACTAACCTGTTGCCTTGTACACAGTCTCAATTTGTTCCCTTCATATGTTAGAGAGGTTCCAGATCTGTGATTTCATTGGTAGAAATAACTGCCATGCATATTTCAAACTCATTTGTAGTTTATAATTTTAATGACTTGTCTTGGTCACTAGTGACTTGTGCTCAGTGATTTGTTCAGTCAGTAGTCACACAGTTTGTGATCTGATTCCAAGGTCAACTTCCTGTCCATTACATTATTCTCTGTTCTATATCATATGCAAAAAAAATTTCAAATTGTCATTGTCTAAATTGTCAAAAATTCGAAAATATTTTGAAGTTTTAGTGAAACTGTATGGGTGATATTTGGTGAAATCTGAATGGCAGAACATCATTCCTTCATACCTTCTCATCCTGTGATTCCTGTCCATGGTTTTTTCTCTGAAGTCTCTGGTAAAGAGGACTTCTTCCTTTTCGAAAACCTCTGTACCACCATATAGCCAGGCTACCTCCTCCATTTCCTATCATGCATGCTTGATAATGTCTTTGATACTACTTCTCATATGAAAGGCATTTCTCTTAACATGCTGCTACACCTGGCTTCTCCCTGCCATGCTTATTGGATTATAGATCATTTAAGTTCTCCTGACATCTCTGTATTCCATAATTCATTACCATGTGCATCCTTCACTGGCAGAGTACTGATGTTAAAGTTGATGGAATTTTACAGGAGTGGGCAGTTAAATATCATTTAAAGTGCTGTTTAGTTTCTTCTTCTTCTCTTCCTCCTCCTCCTCCTCCTCCTCGACGGGGGAGGGGCGGAAGAGCGTCGTGTGGCTTCCTCAGGGTCATGCACCTTCTTCTCCCCCCCCTCTCCTCCCCCCCCCCCCTCTTCCCTCTCCGTCCCCCCCTCCCCCTCCCCCTTCCTCTCCCTCTCTCTCTCCTCCTCCTCTGTGGTTAAATGACTTCCTCAGGGTCATGCACCTTAGTAAGTGTCAAGTGTCTGGGGAAGGATTTAAACCCGGGTCTTCCTGACTGTAGGGCCAGTGCTCCACCTTGCTGCCCTCTTTTTTTAGGTTTTGTTTTTTTTTTTTTAGACTCAAATACCAGAACTCAAATACAGAATAGAAAAAAGAAGAAAACCACATAATAAACTTAAATATTGAAACTGAAATACAAAGTAAGAAAAGAAAAAAAAGCATGCCATGTACATAGCGGAACATAAAAAGTATTCAAATATATAGCGATAAATCCTGTGTGATAAATACTACATGTTGTGTTGAGAGCTGTTCATCTTTTGTTTCCTTGTAAGTTTTCTTTTGTTCTCTGCAGTGCACTTTTTTACTTGGCTCTTTTCCCCCCTTTTCTCCCTCCCCCCAAGGCTGCAAATAAGTATGGATATATTTATTACTTTCCAAAATTGATCCAACACAACTTTATCACCCTGCTTCATTTTGGGGCTTGGTTCATCGTTTGCGTTTCCTGTCCAAGGTGTGCAAATTGGTGAACTAGTCCAATATAACTTTATCATCCTGTTTCATTTTGGGCTTGATGATCTCCAGATAATCTGATTTACCTCATGTTGACCTTTGGAAGCTTTCTTTTCAACAGTTTTTCTGCTGTTCTTTGTTTTTAAAGGATCCTCCTTTGTAGTCAATGAGTTTATATACCAAAATGCTGCTTCCTTTGATTGTCATGTTCCTACTTTGTTATTCTTACATACTTTGTAATCCACATGCAGAGATATGAAGTCAAAGGACATGGGTTCAAATGTCTCTTCTGCTGTTTACTATGTCCACAATGTTAGGCAAATCATTTCTATGGCCTCATTTTGCTCCTCTGTAAAATGAGGGGCATAGACTAGTTTGTCTTGAAAGTTCATTCTGTGATTTATCAAGGATGTTGTGTTTGCTGATTGAGGCAGTTTCTAGGATTTCCCTTGTGGTGAGTTGCTTTTGATGTTTGGAATAAAGTCCAGTTACCTTGTAGGGGTCTTTGCTTATTCTCATTGTGAACACTGAAAACTAAGGTGATGGAGTAGTCAATGAAGTAACGTCATTCCTTGCCTTTGATTCTACTACTCTCATTTACTATTTGAGAAGTGTTGTCCCTTTCTAATTTTCTGTGATTTTTTATAGTCCCTTTGCTGGTTTTATTCCCACCACTTCTTAACCTGTGGGTCACAATCCCATATGGGATTGCAAGTGGGAAAAGTTTAAGAAGGCCTGAAGACCAAGTTGAAGTGGGGTATGCTATTCATTCAGAATTGTGTCACTGGCGATCTTTGGACAAATAGTATAATTGGAGTACACCAACAATTAAGTTCATATTGCTAGGAAGCCTCAGAAGCATAGAAGTCACAGTGCTTTCTGCCTCCTACCTAGCCCCCTGCCACTATTCCTAAAGAAGCCCACTGTGTATACAAAAAGGCATTTCCTGGGAGCCAGACTTCAACCCCATGCTAGGCCTTCTTTCTAGCATTTTTGTGATCTAGGGAACTTTCAAGAAAGTTGAAGTAGGTTTCCTTATTCAAACCTGCTTCCAACAAAAGCTGAATGACTTTCTTCCTTGGTTTTAAAGTTCCAGTTTATTTAAATATTGAGATATCTGAAGATTAGAACTTTCACATGGATATTTTTCAAGAAATTAACAGAGTAAGCCTTCCTAGAATTCTCCTAGGATTTCAGACTTTGAGGTGAAAGGAAGCTTAGCAGTCATCTGATCTGGGGTCTGTGAACTATTTTTTCTTATAATATCTGGACGACCTTATTTTGATTACTAGCTCTGTGACCCTGAGCATGTCACTTAACTTCTGTTTGTCTGAGTTTCTTCATCTATAAAATGGGTCTAATAATAGCATTTACCTCTTACGATTATTTTTAGAATCAAATGAAACAGTATTTGTAAAGGACTTAGCATAATGCCTGGCAGTTGTAGGTACTATATTATTATTATTTACATTTCTTTGTAATGCTATGCCTTTTATTTTATGTTTTTAAAACTGTTATTTTGAGAATCAGTCCATAGACTTCACTAGGCTGCCCATGGAGTCCATAATACTCAAAAATGGTTAAGAACCTCTGTTCCTGTTAGTGCCACCCCTGCATTTTATACTTCAGGAATCTGAGACCAAAGAGATGGTAGGAGGTGGCGCAAGTGGTATTTGAAACCAGTCCCTTTGGCTTTAAATCCAACACCCTTTCCCCTAACCCACTGACTTTTCAGAATGAGAGGTTCTTTTGGACATCATAAGATAATTTCTCAACAACTGGAATAGCTAGAGAGCCAGGCCTGGAGTCAGGAAGACCCGAGTTCAAATCCAGCATCAGACACTTCCTAGCTGTGTGATCCTGGACAAGTCACTTAACCCTATTTGCCTCAGTTTCCCCATCTGTAAAATGAACTGGAGAAAGAAATGTCAAACTGCTCCAGTATCTCTGCCAAGAAAACCCCAAATGGGGTCAGGAAGAGTCAGATATCACCGAAAAATGAAAAAAAGATGAGGATTTGGAGAACTTTGTCTTTTCCCCACACATGGAGAAACAGAATCCTTTTATTCAAACTAATCCAAAATGCTCCATAGTCTATATATCTATATACAGCTTGGAAACTTAACAGTAGGCTGTACAAGAGTTAAGAAAAAAAATGGAGTATTTTTTCAAGTGATTTAGCATTAAGTATATATTCATCTTATCTCAGTTAAGTAATTTGGGACATTCTAAGTCTTAAGGGGAGGGGTGAAGGGGGAGGTTTGCAGAAAAATGGGACATGTCATCTCCTTTTGGCCACCAGTCTTTTTTCTAAACTTAGAAGGGCAGAGCCCTGGGAGGAACTCGATCATTTTCTTCAAAGCATTTCCAAATTCATGCTCCTTGTCCTGGGAATTCAGCAAGGTAATAGCTTTCCAGTTTCTGAAAAACAGCGTTTCAGACAAATAAAAATTCAATTTAAGTGAAATTTCATTCCCCCAAATAACTCAGGTGCATTGGTTATCAGGGCAGTCTTTAGCATTCAGTATGGGACTTGAGCCAAAAAGCTGTGATAAAGGAGGTGATAAATCAGGATGCCTGGAGTGGAGGCAAAGTATGTGTTTTGAAGTCAGAGGAATCAGAAAAATCTTAAGGTGAGAAGGGACCTAATACAGTGATTCCATCTACCTTCCTATGTTTCATAGCAATGAAAGTGCATATGCTTTCTCCACTCTCAGCCAGGCCAATCTTAGGCCATGTGGTGAAACATGTGCTTTGGGTCCTAATCCTTGATCAGTCCACCTTGTGCTGCACTGTTTGTCCAGGACTTCTCAGCCCTTTCTGCTCTCAGTCTTTGTTCCATCCAGATGGATGGTTCCCCATGGTACAGCCTGTCCCTTCATGGCCCTGTTGCCAGCTTGGTATCAGTCAGATGATCTATCCAGCTCCAGGTGTGTCCTTTTGAATAGCAGCCTTCTGGGAACAGTGCCTTAAGCCACAGGAATGATTCCTCTGCCAGTATAGCACACTGAGAGGACGCATATTTAGTAGGGGAGAATCAATACCTCTCAATATCCGATTAGGAAAAAGGGGGACGGGGGGGGGGTGAGAGTTAATCCAGGCCACCAGTACCTGAACGGAAACCCCTTCTGTAGAATCCCAGACCTCCACAATGGGGAAGGTGATGGCACCCAGTTTAAAAGTATTGGACTTGGAATCAGAAAAACCTGAGTTCAAAACCTGTATCAGATACTTACCAGCTGTGTGACCCTAGGCAAGTCATCTAACGACTCTCAGATCCAGTTTCCTCATTTAAAAATGGGGAAGTAATTGCACTTAACTCTCAGGGCTATTGTGAGAATCACATGAAATATGTATAAAAAGTGCTTTGTAAACCTTAGAGCACCATGTAAATGGTAGCTGCTATTCCTAGACAACACATTTGGCTTTGGCAGAGTTCTAAGTGTTCCTTATAGCAAGCCTTCATTCCTTTTTATGCAACATCTACCTGCTACTTGTAATGCTTCCTTTTGATGACAGGCAGAGCACTTTATATCTCTCATGCACATGACAGCCTTTCACATACATGAAGAAAGATGTCCTTCAAAGAGTAGCTCTATGTAAAGCTGAATTTTCCTCAGAAAAATGACCCACAATTGGCATGTCTCACATAGTTAGATAATATCGCTTTTGTCTCCCCCTGCCCATACCACCATCTTTTTTGGTTTGGGATTCTTTTGGATAATGGGCTTTGGAGGAACGATGTCCAGGCCAGCTGATCACCTTACCACTTGGAATGCATAGAAAGAACCATGGTGTATTTTCTAGGAGAGACTTTGTAGAGAAAAGAGGAACACTTCTGAGTTCTTTTTAAGATTCTGCTGCATCTGAGGGAACAGCTATCATGAGTGGAGATCATTTTTCTACCTGCTTGTTGACAACACCCTTTCATGTACTATGTAATACTTCTTCCTCAGCCCCACCATCCTAGGACCAATGAACTCAAGAAATTTGACAGGGAGGCAGGGGACGGGGTAGTGGAAAGTTAAGTCACACAAGTAGGCTAGAGCCCCAGTCTTCCTTCCTGTTATCCCCAGGAGAGAATAGGCTGATGATACCTGAAGTGTGGGAGGGGTCCCAGAAGTACAATTAGATCAGTTAGAATGAATGTTTTCCCCACTATTTTCCCCCATCTGATTTTAATACATTAAAGATATAACATTTTGGG
This sequence comes from Petaurus breviceps papuanus, assembly GCF_028583685.1. Lineage (NCBI taxonomy): Eukaryota > Metazoa > Chordata > Mammalia > Diprotodontia > Petauridae > Petaurus > Petaurus breviceps. The sequence continues at coordinate 7,830,607 of NW_027187307.1, read as the reverse complement.
GTGGCCAGGTAGCACAGTGAGTAAGAGCATGGGCCCCAGAGTCGGGATGAGCTGGGGTCGACTCCGGGCTAAAACACTCAGCACCCACCCAGAAACACCTGGCCATGTAACCTTGAGCAAGTTACTTAACCCCAATTGCTTAGGGGCAGCCAGGTGGCTGAGCGAGTAAGAGCACCAGCCCCAGTGTTGGGATGACCTGGGATTGAATCCAGGCTCAGATACTTAGCACCACACCCAGAAATAACTGGCCGTGTAACCTTGAGCAAGTTACTTAACCCCAATTGCTTAAAAAAAAAAGATATAACATTTCAGTCATGTGTCTAAGTCTCTCCCAAGATGCAAATCATAGCAACTCTCCCTCCTTTCCTCTCCATCACTACCACCACACACTTCAGTAGGTGTTTTAATGAGTTTCTGAGTCAGTGATATGGCTGATAAGACAAATTTTCCTGGTTACTTTATTGTTTACCTAACTCTCAGCTCTCGTGTGGACCCTATTTCTTTTCTCTTCAAAAATTTTATACTGAAAGATAATCCAGTTCAATCCAACAGGTATTTATTTATGGAGTGCTTATTATGAGTAAATTTCTATGCTAGGCAAAACAAAACAGAGCCCCTGCCTCCAAGAAGCTTACATTCTCTTGAAAAGACATAGCATATAATCAGATCTGTATATACACATTTTAAAATGTTTTTATTATCTTTGATTTTTTACATCACTTGAATTTCCTAATATATCCCTCTGCCAGTTAGAATAAAAAAGAGGGGAAATAAAAGCATTTCAACAAAACTAAGCAACACACAGAGAAAGGCTTCACATTATATGTCATATTCCACATCCCTAGGCGACCACCTCTGCAGAGAACTTGCCCTCGCCTATATCGGCTCGGGGGCCCACCTTGGTCCTTAGACTGTCCCGCTGTTCAGTTTCAGTGTAATTGTTGCTCCTCTTTCCATTTCATGTGTCGCAATCATCATGTATGTTATTTTTCTGCTTCTGCTCCTGCCTTCCTTCTGCATCATTTCATGTACGTCTTTCCACACTCCTGGTAATTTCAGAAGGAAGGAGACTTTCTTTAGCAGATGACACCGAATCCTTCATATTCTAGAACACATGGAGTCAGTGTCTCTGAAGAATAAATGACATGGAGTCCTCCAGCTTTTCGTTTTAGAACTATGTTTTTAAAATCCCATTGTTTTATTGGATGCTTTGAAACTTATTAAAACTCACTTTCAGATTTCAAATGAATTTCATAAGATTATACATTTAGAGTTTTAAAAAGACTGTAGAAGTCGTTCTAGTCCAAGTATTTCATTTTACAAATGAGGAAACTGAGGCCCAAAATGATTGTGACGTTCCCAAATCACATAGGTTATCAGTGGAGGGTTGAGATTTGAACCAAGGTCCTCTTCCAGGCACTGTACTAAATGCCAAGAATAGACAGGTAAAAATAGCCCCTGACATCAAGAAGCTTACATTCAAATGGAGGAGAAAACATGTAAATAATTAGACATGTATGAGTCAAACAGGACTGAAAAATGACTGAACCACCACCAACAATAAATATATATATATACACATATTTTATGTATATATGAATGTGTATGTGTATACATATACACACAACAAAATCAGGGGTCATATCAGAGGTAAGACAGTAGTAATTGGAGGGATCTGGAAGGGTCTTTTGTGGAAAGGAGGATTTTAACTGAGACCTGAAAGAATCCAGGAAAGCTAAAAGGTAGACATAAGGAAGCATGTAAGGTATTGGGGACAGCCAGGACAAAATCATGTAGTAGGGACTGGCAAGCAGGAGGAACAGCTGGATCATAGAGTATATGGAAGGGAAGAAGAGGAAAAGGAACCTCTCCATAAATTGAATTCTCATGAAACAAGCAGAAATAATGGTGGAGAGGAGGAGAAAGAGGGAGTTACCAAGAGAGACCAATGTGGATGCAGAGAAAACTCAAGACCAAACTCAGAATTTTTTTAAAAAATAGTATTGTGCATGTAACTGAGAGCAGGCATCTCAGGCTGAATACAAAAGAGGATGAACCTGTAGCACTTGTGTCATTCCCCACATGACCAGGGGATGGTGAAGAACAATAAAAAATCTGGGTTGGTTTGGGTTGAGTTGGGTTGGGTTTGAAGCTCTGTTGGGGCCCTGAAAATGGTCATGGAAAGGAATCCAACCACTCCCTGCTTAGGCTCCATTCATTGATGGTTCTGATCAATGGTGACAAGGTTGAATTACTCACCTTTTATTTTGTTTTTCTTTTCTCTTCCAAGGGAAATGTTCTTTGGACAGGGAAATATAAAATAAAATGGGTTAGCAGGGAGTAGAGAGCCAAGGTAAGTGAGGTCAGGCAGCATATAGTGATGATGAACTCATCAATGAGTTCAAGTCACCAGGCCCAGCTGAATTTCATTGCAGGATACTGAGAGAGCTGACAGATGTGAATGCTGGGCCAGTGCCAGTGCTTGAGGAAATGTGATAGAAAGGAGCCATAGTCCTCGAGAAAGGGAACTAGCCCCCTTTTCAAAAAGGGGACATGGAGAGATTCTGCAAAGCATAGACCTGACAAAATGCTAAAAATGTGTTATTAAGGGGATGGTTTGGGAATGTCGAGAAAAGGAATCAGTGATCATAAAGAATCTGCATGGTGGCCACAGGTCCAGGTCATTCCAGATGAACCTCATTTCCTTTTTTGAGTGGGTAACTAGACCACTTAATGATACTTGCACTACCAACCCCGTGGGGTTTTTGTTAGCAAAGTTCTTTCTGAACTACAAAATGCTGTATAAATGTGAGCTGCTGTTTTTTTCCCTTTTATACAGTATGTAACTAGAAAACATCTGATAAGCACTGGTATGTAGTGAGTGCCCCCATTGAAGAGAGGAAGGATAGTTAGCCCAGAGAAGGAAAATCTTAGCAAGGGACATAAGGACTATTCATGTGGGAAATGGTTTTAGTTTGTTCTTCTTGGCCTCAAAAGGGCCAGAAGCAAGTGACTGAAGTGACAGTGGGGCAGATTTTGGCAGATAAAGGGGAAAATTTGCAAATTATTAGGGCTGTCTCAAAATGGGCTTCTTTATGGGAGACCTTAAGTCACAGCCTGGAAAGCTATTATTGATGGTGTGATAGAGGAGATTCACATATTGGTAAATTAGGTGGCTTCTGAGGTCCCTTTCAATCCTGAGATTCTGGAATTTGGTGATAACTCTCTACCTTGTTTTTATGCAGTTTAAAGAATTTTTCCTTTCTATGGATAAAATTGTTCTTGAGAAACCAGCATGGTGCCATCATCTCTCCCTAACGTTTTCATGCTCAGCTTCTTTATGAGACCGTGAAATAGTTCAACTCTCAGCTCTTCTCTTCTAGGTGATGATCCGCCCCCCAATTTCCCCACTACCAAAGAAGCAACATGTTTAAAGTAACAAAGCATCAATTCTAGTCATGTCAAACTGCAAACATAGTGCACAATTTATAACATTTTACCCCAAATTGTCAATTTATAATAGTAAACAAATCACAGTCTTACATTCAAGAAGGCAATGTTAAGATGTTGCCGCACTCGGAGATGGCTGTGAGCAGGAAAGCATCAAACTGTGTGCACAGTGGCAGGAGGCAACTCTCAAACCTTCCCCTTATTATTGCAAAGTTTTGGGCAAGAAATAAAATCCACTGTGTCTGTAATCTCCTTATATCCCCTTGGAAGTTATTTGTCTAACACGTCAATTCTAATGGCCAGTTCTCTCTTCACCAATAAATAAGGCAGTTTACTAAGAAGATTCACGATGAAGCCAGAAAATACCTCTATAAATAATGGAATACTACCAAGGAATGAAGGAGGTAGTGGAGATTTCAGCAGATCATTAACATAGGAAGAAAAGGCTAGTTCTATGAATGGATAGACACTGACATTTGACAAATCCAGGTCATGAATAAGAGAATAATCACCGTTGAGGTGGTTTGTTTGTTTATTTATTTGTTTGTTTTCATTGTGGAATATAGTTAGTCTATATTGTTTGTTGTTGTTCATCCATTGTTTTTAAAGAGGACAATGACATCATGAGGGTGATGTTTTGACTTGTGTGTAAATTGGAGTTAAGTGAGGCAGAGCTGTGCAAAGTAATCAGCCTCATTGTCTCCTCCAAAGTCATCGGAGTCCAGTGGCAAGACAGGTCAGACTGGCTGATGATTGCACAGGATCACTAGTCTGTTAATATCCAGACTAAATGGCTTGCTTCTCAGGGTACTATTACTACACTCTAGCAGGATCCTGATTATTCAAGGTTTAGATAAGAGAATTCTGCAAGAATATTGCTTTGAATTCCTGTACTCTGTTCCTTCCTCTACCCTATTCCTCAGTTTGCAGAATTGCTCCCTCTAAATTTTGTCACAACTTTTGGATATTTATCATGTATAGGTTTGTGGATCCATATTGCTTACATTATAGCATGCATTTGGATAGCCAGTCCCTTAAACTAGATCAACAACATAGAAACACACATAAGAGTTGTACAGATGTAACATTAGTTTAACTCACAATTAAGCAGAGAAGCAAATCAGGTTGGGTAGGTTACACTGGAGAAATTGTACAGTGCTCTTAATGATCCCACTCTATTCTCTACCACACAAAAAGCCAACAAAACACTTAAGATTTTTTGACACCAGTATTCTTCTGGTTATATGTTTGTGACTCATGGGATACAATTATTACAAGAGCCTTCTTTAGGGCCATAGATGACAAGAAAAGGAGTCATGTCATCTCCCTTGCCTCAGTTTCCTTATCTTTAAAATGAATTTTAGACTAGATGGCCTCTGGGACCCCTCCAGTTCAAGCTCTGTGATAGGGAATAATGGATGATATATTGCAAGCTGTGATTTCATGGGTGCAAGCACCTACCACTTGTCCATAGGCAGCTAAGTGGTACAGAAGCAGCACATGTGGCACAGTAGATAGAGTGCCAGGCAGGTAGTCAGGAAGATCTATTTTCAAATCTTGCCTCGAACAGTTACGAGCTGTGGGACCCTGAGGGGAAAAATTACTTCCTGCCTTAGTTTTTTCAACTGTAAAATGGGGATAATAATAATACCTACTTCTCAGGGTTGTTGTGATGATCAAATGAAATAATATTTACAAAGTACCTATCACAATTCCTGACTTGTAGCAAGAGATATGTAAAGTTCTCTGTTTGTTATTATTTTTGGACTACTTACTGCCTAGGTCACTGAGAGGTTAATTCACTTACCTATGTTCACACATTTTTCAGAGCTATGATGTGAACCCAGATGTTCTTGTCTCTAAATCTCATCCTTCCTCTGCTATATCAAATTTTTAAAATGTTGTATGTTTTCCGATACCTCTTATCCTCCAAAAGAACACTTTAAATGAAGTAGAGTTTAAATGAAATAAATTGCTGACAGCATATACCTCAGTTTTTGCCTCTGGGCAATCACATATCTACCAAGGTATGCCACATTATTGTTGCATTGACCAGAGTTTTGATAACTCTGAATGCCTTTTCCTTTACACTGTTCTGAATATTGCACCCTCAGTTTTGCTTACTGTAGTCTGTCATTTCATAAAAATCTTCTGAAGTTTCTCCGAATTCTTTGTGTTTAATATCTCTTGATCAAATATGAAGGTATTCAAATGGCTGTGCAATCTCATCCATTTGGATGATTCCAGCAATGATGCAGTTCACAATCCATCAGTGTTTTCACATGATGCTATGAGGATGGCATTAGACTGCTCTGTTCTGGCTGTTCACCTGTTATCCTTCATTATCCCCACATAAGCAGCTACTCTTCTTTTTGCATCACACTTTTCCTTGTCAGTGGACTTTACTCCAGTTCTTCTTCTCAGTTCCTTGTGCCTCTCCACTGTCCTCTAGGTGAAACTTATTTTCATTCCTTCTAAGACTGTTGTGTTCCACATTTCACATCAGCATAACAATATGGGTAGAATATTTTCACTGATTCTTTTGGGTACATTAACATTTCATGACATTTGAATTTTGCAATTGGTTTAACTGTTCACCTCTCAATTGATATTCACCTTTTTTCCACAAAGTGATTCTATAAGTATTTTCATATCTGTGAGGTCTCTCCCTCTGTCTTTGACTTCCCTTGCTTAATGGCCTTGCAGTGATATCACTGAGCCAATAGTTCAGTCATTCCACATATATACTTCCAAATTGTTTTCCAGAGCAGTCGGACCAGTTCACTTCTCTACTAACCATTGATTAGTGTGGTTGTCTCCCCACAGCCAGCCCCTCTGACACTGACTTTCCATCTTCTGTCAACTTTTCCAATCTGATAGGGTGAGTTAGAAATTCAGAGGTGTGTGGATTTTTATTTCTCTTATTCATGATTTAGAACTTTTTGCATGTGGTTGTTGATAGTTTGCATTTTATTTCATGGGGAATGTCCATAAATATTTAAAGAACTGAACAAAAGTCCTCAGGGCACTAAGTACATTGACAGGCATTGAACAGGAGCACAGTGCCCTGATCTCTACCAGTAGAAGAAATGCTCAGACCATGGATCTTTGAAATTATTCCAATGCTATCATGCTCCAAAAAAGAACCTGTTCTACCACAGCATTCAGATGTGAAAGATATCTGGATAGCTACACGATTACTCATTAAACACATAATGTGTTGACTTGATGTTGAACATTGGATCATGGTGAATGACGGAGCCATGGGATTCATGTGTTTAGACTAACTGAAGGAGCTTCCTAATTAGTCAAATTCATATTCATTTGTATTTCCCTTTTTTCATTAGTGCAGATATAGTATGATTCATTCTGCCCCCTAGGCTCAGTTGCCATATTTATATATGACTAATACTTCCTCTTTGGTTTTTTTGTATAGCTTGTTTTGTGTTTATTTTCAGACATTGTATAGGTCTTAGGATATGAAGCTTTTTTTTTAATGACTACTTTAAGTCTTTTATTACTGACCATTCAGTATACTTTTAATACCTGGGAAAATACTCCAAGTGATCTGAAAAGAGCACACAGAGTACTTACTCCCTCACCTTCAGGCACTTTGGAGAAGAACAGAATGTGGTCAGCCATTTTAATGACCTTCTCTGTACCCCAGAGTCACGTGGAGGGCAATCTCACTACATTTTGGTACGATTTCAATTGTATCCTATACAACATTTTTCTTGTCACCAGCCATCTCGGCAGCTACGACAGCCCATTTTAGCCGACAGTGCTGGGTACTGCAGGGACCGCCAAAGGTGGGCGAAGGCTGGGAGAAAAGGAGAGTTCAATCTCTAGGCAACAGGGTTATGAGGTTGCTGCTGACTGCCCAGCTCCCCATTCTCCACAAAAGCGAACCATCCAGAGGGCTTAAATCACAAAGAGCTTGTGGTGCTATTTGAGAATGAATTTGTTTATAAAAAAAGGTGATCAAATATCCGAATAGGTTCCTGTGGGACCCCACGTCAAATGGCCCACAGGCAGGAGTCTAGAATAAGAATGACCTTGGACTCTGGGCACCTGTGATTTTACTTGGCAAGGTCATTGAAATTCTCGCCATCTCTTTATTCAGTGTGCTAAGCCCCCAACCCACCTTTAGTGCCAACTGAAATCTGACCTCAAGGGCTTTCTCTCCTATTATCTGAGACATCATTAAACCAAGGAATGAACCCTAAACCAATTGCTGTAGAGTACCACTTGTTATGCCTCCCTCCCTAGTAGACATTTTTCCATTAAAATATTCAACCAATTATTTTCTTTGGGATTTCATTCCAGTCCTTTGCTGAGAGATAAAAATAAAAGACACCTTATATTTATAAAGCACCTTTCTATAGGAGCTCAAAGTACTTCATAGATGTTATCAAGTTCAGGGTCACAGAGGCATGTCGAACTCAATTGTTTTTATCTTTCCCAGATAGAAAGTGGGATGCTCAAATTTGCACCAAGAAAAATGTGTCTGCAGAAACCTGCTACATCTTCAAACCTCTGCTGTGTTTGCTGCAGATTGGAGATGAACTTCCAGCTAATCAGAGTTCAGCATTTTAATGGGCTGTGACGGGAGAGGCAGCTTTGCCTTCCAACTTCAGATCACATGTTTTTTGCAGTTGTAAGGCAAATTTTTAAAAGAAGGCCTTAGGGATCACAGCCAGCCTTCATTATCGGTGCATGACCACTTTGTAACCAACTGCAAGTGGAATATCCAAGGAGATTTGCACATAACAGCCTGTTTCTTTCTTCTGGTTTTTAATAATTTACCTTCGAGATTCTCTTCACTACAGCACTGGTACACAAAGATCTGTTTGTCTGTCAAACCTCCAGCTCTGTATGGACAGCATGTGAGAGGCGCATTAATTTTGAATTTGTTTCCTAAGGAAGCTCGGCAGTGAGCTGCTTGGGCTGAATACAAGAGGGCTGCTTCAGTGAATCCCGACAAACACAAGAAGCAAAGCATGCTTACTTCCTATTTGCAAAGGCTTCTTGGGCAGCAGATTGTTTTCTTCTATGATTCATTTTCTCTGCCAAAAGAGTAATTTATAGCCATGAATTCAGAGGAACTTTTGCTGTCAACTCTCTATCCCCATCTTCTTTCCTGTTAATCCCAAATTATATCCAGTAATGGTAAAGCAGTACATGCTTAAGGACCCATTGTAGTGGCCTTGCCTCATGTACAAAATGGCATTCTCCCATTCACATCTGTGTCAGGCTCTGGCCAGAAGGTTTCCCAACAGTAATTGGGAAAACTAGAATGATGGGGTGTGTCATATATCGAACTGTAGATTTAGACATGGAAGGGAACTGTGGTCAAGTCCAAACTCCTTATTTTGCACTTAAGGACACCGAGGCTCAGGGAAGGGCTATGAATTAAATCCAGATCCTTTGCCAAATTCAATGTTTTTCCACTTTTCCACTCTTCTAGAAATTTTCTTACATATATGGTGTATCACTCCAGCAGAACATAAGTTCCTAGAGAGCAGGGGCAGTACCATTTTCTTTTCTAGCATGGACACTGTCCTGGTTCAAATCTTCATAAGCTCTCATCTGGAACATTGTATTAGCTTCCTAGTTTTCTTTCTACCTCCAGTCTCTTCTTTCTCCAGTCCATCCTCTCAGAACTCAGCATTCCATCTCGTAGCTCCAAACCTCAGCACAGGCTGTCCCCTCATTCTGGAAATGCATGCCCTTCTCACCTCTGCCTCTTAGAATCCTGAGTGTTCCCTTTAAAGTTCAACTCAAGTTCTACCTCCCAAAGGAAGTTTCTTCTCATTCTCTTCCTTAGGAGGATTCTCTCCCTCCTGAAAACTTGGTATATATGTTGTTATTTACATGTTGTATTGTATTTATTTACATGTAAGTTCCCTTGCTGTAGTTTATCCTTGTACCCCCAGCTCCTCACATACGATAAGAGTACCTTCCATTTGGAACTGGAAGCAAACGTAGTAGACATTGAGTCCACCCTTATCATTTTAGAGTGATACCCAAAGGGCTTTAGTGACTTGCTTGGGAGCTACAAAGGTAGCAAGTAGCAGAGCCAGGATTTGGCATGGTGCCCCCTGACTACAAAATCACCACTTTGGCCACCACCCCATGCTGCCTTTTATCTTCCTGACTGGGCTCATACTTCTGAAAGTGAGAAAAAGAATTGGACCCTCCCAACCTGCCATGTGTTTTCCTAAATCTCTGCATTTGCTCACATAGTTCATCGTACATATTTAGGTCTTCATAAATGTTTGTGGAATTGAACTGACTACATTCTCTACAAACTTTATTCAGGACCACTAAGTTGAACCTTTGTTTTCATTATAAAGATGCCAAACTCAAGATTTTGTTTTGCTTGGGCATTATTCAGGGATATTAGTGAAAACAATAACAGATAACAAGATTTTCAGAATTTCTCTTTTAATGGTTAGTATTTTTAATTTTGTTGCCTCTAGTTTGGGGTTTTGTTTTTGATTGTGTTTTGTTTGTTTTTGACATGCCCGGTTTGGTCTTGTTTTGATGAGTGTTTAAGGGCGTTTTCCTTTAATGACTGCTTTGACTATACTTTAAAATGTTAAGTATGTTGTCTCATCGTTATTTTCTTTAAAAAATGATCTATTATTTCTCTGAACTTTGTTCTTTCATGTACTCTTTTTTTAGGATTGTATTATTTAGTCTCCACTTAAATATGATGTTTTTCTTCAGTTGCCTCTTAGTGATTATAATTCTAGTACATTTTGGTCAGTAAAGGATATTTAATTTGCCTGCTATTGGGCACTTGAGATTTTTCTGCCCTAAGCACCATGATCAGTTTTTGTATTGTTGCTATGCAGATCTGAGGAGTATGCATACTACTTTCAATTCCCATTTAATATTTACCAGAAATCTACCATATAAAGCTTTTCTAAGATTCTTTTCATCTCCTTAAATTCCTTCCTGTTTACATTTTTATTAGATTTCTCTAGGTTTGAAAAGGACACATTGAGTCCCCATCTACTATAGCTTTGCTGTCTATTTATCCATATAATTCCATTAGCTCTTCCTTTAAATACTTAAATTCTAATGCCATTTTTTGCATATATATTTTGAAGTACTGATGTTATTTCATTAACTATAGTGCTTTTAAGCATAATGTAATTTTATTGCTTATCTCTCTGAACCTTTTCTCTTTTTAATGTTGTCTGAGATCTGGATTTCTCCTCTTGCTTTTTTTAAAAAGTACATTCCACATCAGCTCTTTATTTTAACTCCTGAGGGATCTTTGTTTCAAGTATGTTTCTTGTTTAAAACATCTTGGTGGATTTTGCTTTCTAATCCATTTTGTTGCTCTGTTCTCCCTTTATGGGCAGATGAATGGCACAATGAATAGAGTCCCAGGTGTAGGATTCATTTTCCTAGTTCAAATGTGGCCTCAGACACCTACTAGCTGAGTGATCCTGGGCAAGTTAATTAACTCTGTTTGCCTCAGTTTTCTCATCTCTAAAATGAACGGCAGAAGAAAATAACAAACCACCACACAGTGGAAACTTCACAGTGAAAACAAAGGCCCTATTTATATAGGATATGGTCGTTTCAATTCCACAAACATTTATGAAGACCTAAATGTGTGCCCATCACACTTTTCAAACTTAACATGTTCCACATGGGACATGTTCCCTATTCCTCTTGAGGGTTCTAGCAAGTACCCATTTATCCAGGCTCACCGCCTCATGGTGTTCCTCCTTTCCTTAGTCTCATTTATTCCATGTAGCCTGTCAGTTTCCAAATGTCATCTTTTCTCTCTCTACATCCCTTTCTCTCCATTTACATGGCTGCCACCCTGGATCAGGCTCTTAGCACCTTCCACCTGGACTACTGGGAAGGCCTAATTAGTCTGCCTGCTGAAGTGGCACAGAAGTACAGTTTCGGAATGGGGTTGCTCAGTGAGCGATTTATTCGTAATCAGAGCCTGGCCAGTTAGATAATTATATTTATGTCTTCTTCCTCTGTTTTAGAGATTACTTTAAAATATGCATTTCTTGAGTATTTAAAATCAAATCAGCAAATATTTGGTGCTATTAATAACTAGACTTTTTAGAATCCTTTCAGTTTTCAAAAGTTTCCTGCCCAGAAGATATTATATGGACTATAATTTCCATTTTCTAGATGAGAAAATAAGGCACAAAAAATGACATGGCTTGGCCAAAGTCACCCAGTTGGCAGACAGTGGAGCCTCCTGGGTTCTTTCTACTCTGCCACCCTTATAGTTCGAGTTTTTGTCAATGCTATGCTCCCTCCTGAGTGAGACACAAATATATGTAATCTATATTAATAATATATAATATAAAGGTCTATAAGGGAAAAAGCACGATTTGCTAGGCTGAGGAAAAGCTTCTAGAATGTAGCCCCTAAATGCCCAAGTACTATCAGAGAGAGGGAACAGGAAGGAGTATTTTCTAGACATGGGGGACAGCCTATGTAAACACGCAGAGGTGAACAACGCAATGCCAAATTTGGGAAACAGGAGATAAACAAGTTTGCCTAGAAAATGAAGATAAGGGCGGCCAGGTAGCACAGCGAGTAAGAGCACTGGCCCCAGAGTCGGGATGACCTGGGGACCAAATCCAGGCTCAGACACTTAGTACCACACCCAGAAATAACTGGCCGTGTAACCTTGAGCAAGTTACTTAACCCCAATTGCTTTAAAAAAAATTGGGAAAAAAATGAAGATAAAACAAAGCCAGGAGCAGTAGCCAACCTAAGGGATGACCCAGTCAGGGTGCAAAAAGGCCTTGGTAGGCTAACATTATGAGTCAAAAGTAACACAATCTAAAGTAATACAAACAAGTCACAGAATCTTTGAGTTGGAGGGCACCTTAGAGGTGGTCTGGTGTAATTTCTTTATTTTATATATGGGGAAACTGAGACCTCTAGAGGTTAGGTGACCTACTCAAAGTTACAAGTAGTAAATGTCAGAGGTGGCATTTGAACCCACATGTCCAGGACCTAGGATTAAAACCACAATCTTCTGGCCCCACATTGAGATCTTTTCATAGACTACCCTAGACTAACAGATGATGGAAGTGCCTTGGGATGTTGGAGACTATTGAAGGAGAAAAGGAGTCTGGACACTTGTTCATGTATCATAATTTAACTTAGACATCTAATTTCCTTTTGCAAATATCTAGTTCATTTCATTGAGTCTCTGTAAATCCTTAGATTTGTTTTCTATAACTAATTTGCACCAGTTTTTTTCTCCCACATTTCTTTATCTCACCGGAATCAAACCTTATTTAAAGTTAATAACCAACTAATATGGAAATATTTCATGTGATTGCACATGGATAACCTATATCAGATTACTTCCCATCTGAGGGAGAGGAAGGATAGAATTTGGAACTCAAAATTAAAAAAAAACCCAAATGTTAAAAATTGTTTTTTTACATGTAATAAAGTATTATTAAAAATAAAGTTAATAGCCCATCTAGAAGACCAAACTTCTCATCATATCTCCCCAAAATAGCTCCCTTCCCATTTTCCCTATTCCTGCCAGTGCTGTACCCATTTGCCCCTACACCGAGGCCTTATCCTCCTCTATATGTCATTATTCTTGCTGACTTTGCCTTCAGTTCTTTCTTCCACCTTGTCCTTCCTTTTTAAATTTTTTTTTTATTGTATTGATATTTTTTGTTGGGTGGAGCACTGAACTTGAATCAGGAAGACCAGCGTCAGACATTTATTGGCTAAGTAATCCAACCACTTTTTCCTCAGTTTCCTTAACTGTAAAACGAGGGTACTAACAGGGCTGTTTTGAGGATCAAATGGAATCATATTTGGGAAGTGCCTAGCACAGTATAGGCATATAGTAGTCACTATTATTGATGATGATGACAGCGATGACAATGACAATGTGAGTACAGGGTAGACCAAATGACTTCTAAGCAAACTCTGAGATTCAGCAAGCATAATTAAATATTTTCTATGTTCCCGGTTACTATGTGAGGCACTGGAGGTCCAAAAATAAGGGAACCAATGCCATATATGTATTTAGAGATACCCAAAGTAGTTACAGAGTCATTTTGGTGAGGAAAGGAATTAAAGATTAAAAGGATGGCATTGTCATGTAAAGGATACAGTTTGAACTTAGCAAGAAAACAAGGGATTCTACAAGGCAGCAGTGAAGTACTTTCCAGGCATGGGCAATTGCTAGTAGAGCAGCCTGAGGAAAGGATTATGGAATGTTTTCTGTGAGGAAAATCAGGGAGACTAGTTTGCCCCAACCACAAAATGTGGGGAGGGGAATAACATAAAATAAGGTTGGAAAAGCAGGTTTGAAACAGTCTCAAAAGGGATTTTATAGCTACATATAAAACCATATATTTGATCCAAGAGGTAATAGGGAACCACTGAAGTTGATTGAGCGGGGGAGTGACATGGTCAGATGTACATTTTAGGAACATCAGTTTGGCAGCTGTGTGGAGGATGGAGAGAGACAGGTTGAAACAGACAGACAGAGGAAGACTCCTGGGACCTAGGATAGGGAGTCCAAATTAGAAGATTATTTAAATAGTTCAAGTGAAAGGTGATGAGGATCTGTACTTGGGTTTTGTCCTTGTCATTAGAGATTGGTACAGAGGTAAGAGGTATTGTGAATATAGAAATAAGATTTGGCCACCAGTTGGCCATGTGAGGTTTGAGTGAGTGAGGAATCAAGGAAAAACCTGAAGTTACAGGCCTGAGCCCCTGTGAGGATGGACTGTGATGCCCTCAACAGTAACAGAGAAATTGTGAAGAAGGGATATTTTGGGAGAAAAGACACTTAATTCCAAAAGAGAAATTTCATGTAAAATAACTACAGAGTATTTAAAATGCTTGGGAATCTACCTACTAAGACTCACACAAGAAATATTTTGGGAAAATAAAGACACCTAAATAATTGAAGCAATTAATTGTTCATGGATAGCCAAAGCCAATACAATAAAAATTCCAATACAACCTAAATTTCTTTATTCAATACTCTAACAATGAAGCTGCCAGATTTGGGGGGGGGGGGCTAGGAAAATGAGTTTGAAACAACTGCAGTATATCCACCTTGAGAGTTCTAAATGGCAGTGAGCAAGACTAGAGTGGAGGAAGGAGACGTGGACTGGACTTTAGAAAGCAGGCAGGGGAATAAAGTATCATGAGATAGAAATATATGAAAATGTTCATGTATTCTTAAGTAAACAATCAGGAAAATACAGACAATAACTACAACAAATAGCATGTTCACGTTGGATCCACCCAGTAGAACCTCCTTAGGACAAGAAGCAGAAATTTGCCAAGATTTTCTGAAACTGACCCTGAAACTCTAGGATGAGGAAGGAAAGGGGGAGAGCAATGTTAAAGAGCCACTTTTATGTTGTTTGTTTTGTTTTCAAGTCAGAAAGACATGCTTGCTGCTTAGGATTAAAAAGTGACCTGCACGTGGCTGCTCCCCTTAGATGTGAACTGTTTGGAATTTTCTGAACCCATTTCATCCATTTCTTACAGCCTAATTGGAATAAATGAGAGGTCTTAGCATTTACATGAGCTTTTTTGCATGTGACATTTTTAGTCCATAGGTCTCATTTGTTAATTATGCACAGCAAGGGAAATAAGATTTTTAATTTATTCGTATTTTTTCAGCAAAGCAAGAGAGATTTCAGCAAGAGATTTAAAATTAGGTTGGTGAATATATTTTGGAGTAAATTTTTGTTACTTTGCTTCTTTTCACTGATTCTTGGAAAATAGATTTGTTTGTAAGTTTATTTTTTTAGCAAATGCATTTATCTTTTTACCAGTCTGCTGTTCAAGCATGCTCTCAATTAGCACCCTTTAGCCATGACATAATCCTAAACCACAAAACAACTCTAGGCATTTGGTGTTCCCATCCACTAAGCAATAATGATGCATGGCTACCTCCCAGTGATGTTTAAAGATTCCTGAATTATGGTTAGAAAGGCAGTGTTATAAAACAGCAAGTAGTGTTGATCACAGTCCATTATTTGGGGGTTTTGGGTTTTTTTTGCTGTCTTACCATTGGAAATTTATTACCCTATATTTTGATAACATTTTTATTTCACAAGTTTATTATTATTTGACTGAGATGGTTATAAATAAAGGCTCTCTACCCTAGTACTAGAAAGCTGGAATTAGAATCAGTAATACCTGGATTCAAATCCTGTCTCAGTTGTGTGTCCCTTAGCAAGTTGCTTAACCTTGCTGAACCTCAGTTTCACTATCTACAAAATGAGTATACTAATAGGGCCTATTTCCCCAGGTGTTTTTGAAGATCCAATGAGATACTGTGTATAAAAGTTCTTTGTCAACCTTAAAACATTATGCATATATCAGCTCCTCTTCTTATTAATTCATTCTGTTCCTTTTTGATGAGATGCAAATAAAAATGGTCGTGGCACAAGCCATCATTTTGCTAGCATGCCTTTATGTTTAGGGTTGTATAGACTGTTGCACAATTGGATAAAATAGCAGCTTTGAGAAGTTGAATAAAAGTACTCAGCAAAATGGCGGTGTCAAAACAGAACTTCCGCATGGCTCCGGCTCCTATTACCTCCAATACATGTAAAAAAAAAAATGACTAAACAAATTTTAGAGCTATAGAACCCACAAAGTGACAGAGAAACAAAACTCCTGCTGAAGACAGTCTGGCAGGCCAACAGGAAGGGTCTGTTGCATGGGACTGGGAGCCAAGCACAGTCTCATATGAGCTGCATGATTCTGGCCCCAGGGCGGCCCTAACCAGCAACGTCCAGAGCAGACTCCAGGAGAGTGAGTTACCAGCAGCTGTGGCGGTTTCCAGACTTCTCAACCCATAAATGCCAAAGACAAAGTAAAAGGTCAGTGTGGAACTCTGTTGGAACAGGAGTGGACAGAAGAGGGTGGTCTGGCCCCTGCCCCCAGGGTGAGAAGCTTTTGAGGCCTGGCTGCAGCCACTGCCTGCTGGCTGCTTCCAGAGCTCCTGGCCTGCAGATGGTAGGGGAACCAAGTTACCATTTAGAGGGTAACTACTCTTGCTTTAATCTGCTTGGATCTGGATTGCAGTCTTGGGTGGTAGTCCTGGGGTGTGTGGCCAGTGTGCCAGAGCTTGTGGGGGCTGCAGGGAGGGCACCCTCCTAAAAGCTCTGGCAGCTTTGAAAACCCCAGTGACTTGGGACACAGCTCTCTCCATTCTGAAAGCAGAGTTCTACTGTGGCAAAGAACTCAAAAGTCAAGTAATTGACTGACAATATGAGCAAGCAAAAGAAGCACAAACAGACAATAGACTCCTTTTGGGGGGATGAAAAGGATCAAGGCATGGAGCAGGAGGAAGACAGTGAAGTCAGAACTCCTGCATCAAAAGCTTCCAAGAAAAAGATGAACTCTTTACAGGCTATGGAGGAGCTCAAGAAGGATTTTGAAAATCAAGTAAGAGAAGTGGAGGAAAAATTTGGAAGAGAAATGTGAATGATGTGAGAAAATCATGAAAAGAGAGTCAACAGCCTGCTAAAGGAGACCTAAAAATACACTGAAGAAAATAATACCTTAAAAAGTAGACTAACTCAAATGGCAAAGGAGGCCCAAAAAGCCAGAGAGGAGAAGAATGCCTTGAAAAGCCAAATTTGCCAGATAGAAAAGTAATTTCAAAAACTCACTGAAGAGAATAATTCCTTCAAAATTAGATTGGAACAATGGGAAGCTAATGACTTTATGAGAAATCGAGATACTATAAAACACATAATGAAAAAAATAGAAGGCAATATGAGATGTCTCATTGGAAAAAACACTGACCTGGAAAATAGATCCAGGAGATATCATTTAAAAATTATTGGACTATCTGAAAGCCATGATCAGAAAAAGAGCCTAGAAATCATACTTAAAGAAATTATCAAGCAAAATTGTCCTGATATTCTACAACCAGAGGACAAAATAGAAATTGAAAGAGTTCTTTGATCACCTCTTGAAAAAGATCCCAAAAAGAAAACTCCCAGGAATATTATAGCCAAATTCCAGAGTTCCCAGGTCAAGGAGAAAATACTGCAAGCAGTCAGGAAGAAATAATTTGAGTATTGTAGAAACAATCAGGATAACAAAAGACCTAGCACCTTCTCCGTTAAGGGATCAAAGGGCTTGGAATATGATATTCCGTAGGGCAAAGGAGCTGGGATTAAAACCAAGAATCACCTACCCAGTGAAACCAAATATAATGCTACAGGGGTAAATATGGTCATTCAGTGAATAGAGGATTTTCAAGTATTCTTGATGAAAAAAACAGAGCTGAAAAGAAAATTTGACATTCAGAAGCAAGAGAAGCATGAAAAAGTAAACAGGATAAAGGAAATCATAAGGAATTTATTAAAGTTGAACTATTTACATTCCTACATGGAAAAATGGTAATTGTAACTCATAAGACTTTTCTCAGTGTAAGGATAGTTGAAGGGAATATATGTATAGGAGGGTGTATGTGTGTATAAATATATATATATATATATATATGTGAGTGTGTACATATGTATGTACACATATACGTAGACAAAGGGCACAGGATGAGTTGAATATGAAGGGATGATATCCAAAAAAATAAAATAAAATGAAGAAATGAGAGAGGAAGATATTGGGAGAAGGAGAAAGGGAGAGATAGATTTGGGTAAATAATCTCACATAAAAGAGGCAAGAAAACACTGTTACAATGGAGGGGAAGAGGAGGAAGGTGAAAGGGAAAGGGCCAACTTTACTCTCATTGAATTTGGCTTAAGGAGGGAATAACATACACACTCAATTGGGTATCCTACCTTACAGGAAAATAGGGGGAAAGGGATAAGAGGGGAGTTATAGAAGGCAGGGCAGATTGGGGGAGAGGGTAGTTAGAAGCAAACACTTTTGAAAAGGGACAGGGTCAAAGGAGAAAATTAGAATAAGTGAGGGTGGGATAGAATAGAGGGAATTATAGTTAGTCTTTCACAATATAACTACTATGGACGTGTTTTGTGTAACCTCACATGTACAACCTATATTGAACTGCTTATCTTTCCAGTGGGGGTGGTTGAGGAAGGCAGAAGGGAAAAAAGCTGGAACGCAAAGTTTTAAAAACAAATGTTTTTTTTAATTGTTTTTTTACGTGCAACTGGGAAATAAGTTATACAGGCTCTAGGGTATAGAAAGCCATCTTGCCCTACTGGAAAGTCAAAGGGGGGGATGAGGTAGGATATAAGAGAGAACAGATTGGGGGAAGGGGTTTTCAGTAGATTTGCTATTTGGGGGTGAGGGTAGGGGAAATTTGGGGAGAAAAATTTATAACTCAAAATCTTGTGGAAATGAATGTTGAAAACTAAAAATAAATAAATAAATTGGGGGGGGGGGATGTATTCAGACATAAAGTCCCCAGCTCTAGGTTCACTGGAAGCATCTTTGGGATGCCTCCATTAGCAAATGGAATGATGGAGATGGTATGGTTGTCATCCTGTTACACTATGGTTTTGATCTCTTCCACTAGTCAAAACTTTTCCTTACATGTAACTTAGAAATTCTGCATCTTTAGGATGACAAAATCCATGAAAACTGTCACTCTTCAGGTTTTTATGGACCAGTGTTATGTCTGGGCAAATTGAGAAAGAGTTTGGTTTGTGATAATAACCTGATTCCACTTTAGTTCATTGGTTAAAATCTCCAGCATATTTCAAAGTTCGTATTTGTAGTCTGTGGATTTGTTGACCATCTCTCCATGAAAGAGATCCAGCTTCTGCTCTGTGATTTCAGTTGCCAGGTTAAGTTTTGTTCAGAGTTTGCTAAATTCTAAATTTTTACTGCCTGCAAGGATATATTTCAGTTTTTCATTAGAGGATCATAGATTTAGAGCTGGTAGTGACCTTCATGTCATTGAGTCCCTCCTTTTATAAATGAGGAAGCTCAACACAGAAGGGTAAGTGACTTCCCCAGGGTCATGTGGCTATTAAGTGTCTGAGACAGGATTTGAACTCAGATCTCCTTAACTCTAAGTCCAGCATACTCTCCACTGTTATGTTCTGCCTCTTGCTCTCATTTTCTTTGAATAATCTACAATGATCACTAAATCCCTGTTCCTTAAGTGCTTTGATAAGCAGAGGACTTTATATTTAATCCTGGAGATAATCAAGGGCCACTAAAGCTCACTAAGCAGATGGTGTGTGTGGGTGTGTGTGCGGGTGTGTGTGCATGTATGAGTGTGAGTATGTGCACATGTGCGTGTGATGTAGACCTATCCTTTGGAAAAATCACCTTGACAATTTAGTGCCCTATGGATGAGAGTGGGGAAGAAGCTTGAGGCATGGAACTGAGAAAGCTATCTCAGCCATCCAGCTGGAAGCTGATGTAAGCCATACAAGGGTTATGACCATTTGAGTGGAGAGAAGATGTGTGTGTAAAGTGTTGTAAAGGTAGGATTGACATGAGTTGGCATTGAATTTACTACGGGGTCTTAGTGAGAGTGAGGAATTAAGGATAACACAGAGGTTGGGAACCTTTTGGATTGGAAGGACAATGATCTCCCCCACAATCACAGGGAAGTTCAGAAGAAGGAGCTTGCTGAGTTTGAGGTGTCTACAGGCCATTCTTTTGTTAGAGGCACTTGGAAAGATGCTAAAGCTGAAGAAATAAATTGGGAAATCATCTGCATCTACGATGATCACTGCACTTGTAGGAACTGAGGGTATTACCAAATGAGCTACAGGGAGCAAAGAAAAGGGCCCAGAATGGGACACCTGATGGAGGAATGATAAGGAGAAGAAATAGTCACACAAATAGGGGAAGAGCCAGGAGAGTGCCTAGACAGGAGAAAGCATGGAGAAGCTGATAAATATTGTCACATGCTTCAGAGTAAGCTCCTTAATTTAGTCCACAATCATATAAAAAGAGTCATAGGTGTGGCCATTGGAAGAGGAATCCAGCTGGAGAAGTTAGCATGAGCACAGGCAAACAGGATGGCAGCTTGGGGAAGTGCATCCAACTGTGGAAAGAGATGTGTCAGTGCTCCAGATGGGACAAAAGAGCACAGTAGCACCCTGACATATGCACCTATGCAAGGGGAGACAGAAGTGACATCGCCTTATCTGGGAAGCCTCAGTGAAGACGGAAGACCATGGCATTCTCCCAAACAGGGATGCCACAAGATCATATTAGTACCGTAACAGTGGCAGCTAACTGTATGGCTCTGACCACAACCCCTTGAGCTCAGCACTGCTCTGAGTACAGACAAACCAAGGAAGGCAATAAAAGTCATTCAGGACCATGTAGCTCCAGACCACTGGAATTGGGAGTATGAGAAAGCCTGGAGCCTGGCCCTGATACAGAATCCCCAAATAATAACTGAGGCTGGAGATACAAGTAAACAGAAGAAGAGCTCAAATATCAGAAAGAAAAAAAAACATGGAAAAAGAGTTGCCCAAGAAAGAAACCCGACAGATCAGAATGCTTCCTTGGAGGTTATATGTGATCCTTTAATTTTTAATTGCTATGTTTTTTCTCATTCCCTATCTTTCATAACTCTCAACAGATTTAATTACTGTTGAAAATTGGAAAGTGACAAATTTAGGCTTGATGTGAGCAAAACCTTCCTAACAATTAAAACTATCCAGCAGTGGAATGGGCTGCCTGGAGAAGTCATGTTTTTGTCCTCATTGATGGTTGGATGACTCATCTTTCTCATGTGAGGTAAAGGGTGAGCTGTTGTTCAGGTGTAGGTAGGAATTGATAATTTGGTTATCCCTTTCACAATAAAGATTTTGTGATTAAAGATTAAAACAGCTTTTTAGGAAAATCGTGTATTTAAATTTTTTCCCCATCACCCCAAAACAGCGATCCCACTGTATATCCCCTTCCCCCAATCTGCTCTCTCCTATATCCTCACCGAGCCCCCTCTGACTTTCCAGTAGGACAAGATGGATCTCTATACCCCAGTGCCTGTATATCTTATTTCCCAGTTGCATGTAAAAAAATATATATATATGTATATGTATAAAAACATATTTTTTAAACATTTGATTATAAACTTTGAATTCCAGATTCATTCCCTTTCTCCCTTGTCACCCACCCTTACTGGGAAGATGAGCAATTCAATATAGGTTGTACATGTGTAGCTATGCAAAACATTTCCATAGAGAATATATTTTTGTGGAGTTTTTTGTTTTTTGCTTTTTGGAGGGGGGAAGGCAGGGCAACTGGGGTTAAGTGACTTGCCCAAGGTCACACGGCTAGGAAGTGTTTAGTGTCTGAGGCAGTATTTCAACTCATGTCCTCCTGACTCCAGAGCTTGTATGCCACTGTACCACCTGGCCACCCCTCCACAGTGGATATATTATAGAAGACTGACTACATTTCCCTCCATCCTATCCTGCCCCCCACTTGTTCTATTCTCTACTTTGACACTGTCCCTTTTTAAAAGTGTGCTTCTAACTACACTCCCCCCAACCTGCCCTCCCTTCCATCATCCCCACTCTCATCCCCTTCCCCCCTACTCTCCTGTAGGGGGAGATACCCTATTTAGTATGGATATCATTTCCTCCCTAAGCCAAATTCAATGAGAATAAGGTTGACCCATTCCCTTTTGCCTTCCTGTTCTTCCCCTCCATTGTAACCATTTTCCCTTGCCACTTCTATATGAAATAATTAACCCCATTCTGTCTCTCCCCATCTCCTCTCATTATATACTTCTCTCACCTCTCAATTTCACCTTTTATGTATCAACCCTTCCTATTCAATTGAACCTATGCCTTCTGTCTATGTATACCTGTACACATATCTATACACACTCACATATGTATTCATTCACCCATATACCCTCTTATATAGACATATATATTCATGTGTATATATATATATTTATATACACACACATTTATATTCCCTTCACCTAGCCTCATACTGAGAAAAGTTTCATAAGTTATAATTATTGTTTTTCCATGTAGGAATGTAAATAGTTCAGCTTTGATAAGTTCCTTATGATTTCTTTTCCCTGTTTACGTTCTCAAGTTTCTCTTGCTTCTTGTATCTGAATGTCAAATTTCCTATTCAACTCTGTTTTTTTCATGAAGAAATCTTGAAAGTCCTCAGTTTCATTGAATGCCCATATTTTCCCCTGAAACATGGTACTTAATTTTGCTGGGTAGGTGATTCTTGGTTTTAATCCCAGCTCCTTTGACCTCCAGAATATCATATCCCAAGCCCTTTGATCCCTTAATGTAGAAACTGCCATATCCTGTGTTATCCTGATTCTGTTTCCACAATATTCAAATTGTTTCTTCTTGGCTGCTTGCAATATTTTCTCCTTGATCTGGGAACTCTGGAATCTGGCTATAATATTCCTAGGAGTTTTCTTTTGGGGATCTTTTTTCATGAGGTGATGGGTGGATTCTTTCAACCTCTATTTTGCCTTCTGGTTCTAAAACATCAGGGCAGTTTTCCTTGAGAATTTCTTGAAGGATGATTTCTAGGTTCTTTTTTTGATCATGGCTTTCAGGTAGTCCAGTAATTTTTCAATGATCTCTCCTGGATCTATTTTCCAGGTCAGTGGTTTTTCCCATGAGATATTTCACATTGCCTTCTATTTTTTCATTTGTTTGGATCTGTTTAATAGTATCTTGATTTCTCATAAAGTCACTAGCTTCCATTTGCTCCTGTATAATTCTGAAGGAATTATTCTCTTCAGTGAGCTTTTGTGATTATTTTTCCATCAGGCAAATTTGGGTTTTTAAGGCATACTTCTCCTCATTGGCTTCTTGAGCCTCTTTTGCCATTTGAGTTAGTCTATTTTTTGAGGTGATATTTTCTTCAGTCAGGTTGTTGAATTGATTCATGATTTTCTTGTGTCATTCTCATTTCTCTTCCCAATTTTTCCTCCACTTCTCTTATTAGGTTTTCAAAATCCTTCTTAAACTCCTCTGTGTCTTGTAACCAATTCATATTTTTCTTGGAAGCTTTTGATGCAGGAGTTCTGACTTCCCTGTCTTCCTCCCATGCCATGCTTTGATCGTTTCTGTCCCCAAAAAAGGAATCCAAAGTTGGATTACTGAGCTTGCTTTTCTTTCTTTACTTGTTCATGTTGCCACTCAATTACTTGACTTGAGCTTTTTGCCACAGTAGAACTCTGCTTCCAGAGAGGACAGCTTTGTTTCAAATTGCTAGGGTTTTCGCAGCTGCCAGAGCTATTTGTTGGCTGTCCTCTCTGAAGCCGCCACAGGCTCTGGCACCTGGTCACATGCCCCAGGACCTCCACCATAAACAGCAATCCAGATCCAAGCAGGATAAAGCAAGAGCAATTACCCCTCAGACTTGTTGCTTGGTCCCCCTTACAATCTGCAGGCCAGGAGCTCTGAAGGAGCCTTGCAGTGGCAGCTACATGGCTTCAATGCCTCAGCTGCTTCTCCCTCCAGGGGCAGAGGCTGGACCACACTTTTGATCCCCCTATTCCCAACGTCCACACGGACCTTTTACTTTGCCTTTGCCATTCATGGGAATGAAATCTGGGAACCGCCACAGCTGCTGGTAACCTACTTTCCCGAAGTCCCTCCAGCTGCGACTAGTCATGACCATCCTGATGTTAAAACCACAGGCTCATGTGGAGCTGGTCTTGGCTCCCATCATGCTGCAATAGACCCTTTCTGTTGGCCTGCAGGGCTGACTTCAGCAGGAGATTTATTTCTGTCACTTTGTAGGTTCTGTAGCCCTAAAGTTTTAGAGTCATTTTTTACAGTTATTGGAGGTGGTTATAAGGGGAGCACAGGGACTTTTCCTGCTTCTATGCCACCATTTGGCTCTACCCCCTCGAGGTCAATTCTTGAAGGAGGTCAGTGATAGACCTCATGTTTACCAAAATATGGATAGGCAGCAGTTTTTTTGTCGAAATAAAGAAGAAACAAATTTGATTCCATTAGATTGGTGATTCTGTAATCACATGATGGCGCATAAATGTAATTCATTAATTTATCTTCATATTAATTTGCTGTAAGAAACAGTGAATATAATAAACATGGAGAAGTTTAAGTGAACTGGTGCCAAGGGAAGTAAGAAGTAGGAAAAAAACCAATGCACTCTGTGTATGAATGAATGAGAAAGCTTAAGTGTTTACTAAGAAATTTTAATGGCCAAGCTAGGTCCCAAAAAAAGAAATATGAGAGGGCATTTCTCTTTCTGTTTTGCTGATGTGGGAAATTATCGGTATAGAACACTTCATAGAAAATGATTCTTTTAAGTGCCTTCTTTAATTTTCTTCATTGTTTTTTTTTCATTCTTTGTTATAAAGGATAACTCTCTGTAGATGATATAAAAACAAAGATATCAATACAAGGTGTTTTTTTTTTGTTTTTGCTTTTGTTTTTGCTCCCTGTCTGATCTGAGAGGAACCCAGTTTGCTACTATTTCTGGTCTTTTGGGGTTAGCCTCTCAGATGAGTTAATAGAATATTCTAATTCTCAATATCTTTCCACAACAAATAATATGTTCTTCAAATAGGATTTCCTTATACCTTGGAAGTTACTGATTGTTGGCCCAGAAGCAAAAAAGATGTTTTCTGCATTTCTAATGATTTATTTAAACATACTAAAACACTGTGATAATCACAGATATTTCATCTCTGTAATAATATTACAGATTGCTCCATTCTCTGGATCATTAGGTATATACTTTAAAAAAGCAATTAGGTGTGTGATGAAATAATGAATTATTAGCAGAGTAGATTGTTAAACCTTCATTTTAGGTTTATCAAAACATTCTGAATTTCGGTTTGTTAAGAAGAAATACTTTCATCATTCATTTTTAACATTTGTGTTTTTCTGATATTGGAGCCCCCAAGAAATACCATCTGAAACTTGGATTGCTTCTAACATTTTGTATTTGATGAGATACGGTCTTGAGATAAATTATTCCCCTATTTTTTCTTCAAAGCACATACGTTTATCTTCAGGCAGTTGAAGTTCCTCCCCTCTCTGCACGTAAACATGATTTAAAAAATCTTAGGTACCTCCAGATCTTAGGTACCTCCATCATAAGTAATGAGAACATTTTGTGTTTCATACCTTGTAATGCAGGAAATAGTGAAGGAAAACAACAAGAGAAGAGAAATGGAGGAGAAGAGTAAGAGAGCCAAGCTTGCCAAAGAGAAAGCTGAGCAAGAAAAGCTAGAACGACAGAAGAAGAAGAAACAGCTGATGGAGATGAACAAAGGTATGGCCCTGTTCAGGGCACAGCTATCTAAAGATAGCCAAGGATGTTCTGAGTTCAGCGGTGGCATTTGGAACTTTCTAACTGCCATGTTCACAGCTAAGTTTTTTTTAAATATTAAAATGTACCCATTTTCTGGTTTTCTGCAGCCTTATTCTCTCCTGAGCTCTTGTCTCACATCACCAGCTGTCTATTAGATATTTCCAGCTGAAAATCCCACAGTCATCTTCATTTCACCACGTATAATAAGGAGCTCTTTATCTTTCAATGCCACACCCTCACCTCTTCCAAACCTACCTATTATGGTTGATGGTATCACCATCCTCCCAGTCATCCAGGCTGAAAACGTCAGTCCTCCTTGACTCCTCGGTGTCCGTCCCTTCCTATGTCCAATCGTGCACCAGGTCTTGTCAGTTCAGCCTTCACAGTACTTCTTGTGTCTCTCCTCTTCCCTCTAATGGTTGTCTCCTTAGTTTAGGCCCTAAGTATCTCTCACCTGGGCCCTTGTAGTACGTCCTTCCCCCAGTTACTTTCCCTGCCTCAAATCTTTCCACTCTCCAGTCTGTCCCAACAAAGAGAGTTTCCTAAAACACAGGTAAGGCCCTGTCATTCCTCCGGAAACTCTGGTAGCCCCTATTGGATCAAATAGAAATTTCTGTGTCTGGCATCCTGGCCCCAAGCCACCTTTCCATGCTCATTATAAGCTATTCCCTTTTGTGTGCTCTGCAGTCCAGTCCTTCTGAACCCCTACTGTTCCTCATAAATGATCCTCTACTTTTGACCTCCATGCTGCTTTGGCATTAGTGCTGGATGAAGTGCCCCCTCCTCACTATCTCCCCTTGGACTACCTCTTTTTCTTTAAAGAACAATTCAAACGTCATTCATTTGTGAGATGTTTCCTAATCCCTACCCACTAAATTACTTTGCATTTATTTTGTATATGTTTGTGTCCTATCTTTCCCATTAGAATTTATAGACAGCGTGATATGCTGAATCAAGGAATTTACTTGGAGTCAGGATGACCTAAGTTCACATCCCAACTGTAAACACTTAGGAGCTGTGTGACCCTGGATAAGTCACTTAACCTGTCTCTGTTTTCATCTCCTATGAGATGAGCGGGTTTGATTTAATGGCCATTATAATTTGGGGAGGGGGGCTTTAAAGCTGTGATCCTATAGATGTAAACTCCTTAAAAGCAAGAACTTTTTTTATTTTTGCTTTTGTATTACCAGAACCTAGCCCAGTGGCTGTCACATAGTGAATTTTTAATAAATGTTTATTGAGTTGATTAAGGAAAGAATGGATGAAGAAGATAAAGATGGATTTTGCACTGGAAATGAGGGGGCTGCCAGTGAAATACCTTAATTTTCACAAGAAAATATGACTTTAAAGTCTGTGCTGGGGCAGGGTGACAGGTAGTTTTAGAAGCCTTAAGAAGGAAAGACTTAGGGGTGGCTGG
Source organism: Petaurus breviceps papuanus (assembly GCF_028583685.1). NCBI lineage: Eukaryota > Metazoa > Chordata > Mammalia > Diprotodontia > Petauridae > Petaurus > Petaurus breviceps. The sequence continues at coordinate 7,803,486 of NW_027187307.1, read as the reverse complement.
GTGGTGCAGTGAACAGAGCACCAGCCCTGGAGTCAGGAGGACCTGAGTTCAAATGCGGCCTCAGACACAACACAAAAAACTAGCCATGTGACCTTGGGCAAATCACTTAACTGCAATTGCCCTGCCTTCTCCCCTCCAAAAAGCAAAAAATAAAAATAGAAGGAAAGACTTAGAACAGCTACTAACACTAGTTAATCAGGAAAGAGTAAATATGGTCGTGCAGCAATAAGGGCCCAGTGAAGATAAATTAATTCAAGTTTGTAGTGTGTTTCTTTGCCCTAGGTATATGACTTACTCCCTCAGTCTTTAATAGCTCCTGAGTAAAAGCAGAGAAGGTACTTGGTGGGGGATAACACTGGGTTGTTTGACACTCTTTCTTCTAGAATACACTATGTACTCTCTTCCCACTGATGCTGGGAATATTTGTGTTAGAATCTACCCAAGACTGGGGGGGGGGGGTGTAAATAAATACCGTGCCATTTCAGGAAATATTTTTTAATTTGATCTAATTCTATCAGGTTGATGACTATTAAAGGGAAGCACACTAATGGGGATCCATGACCTTTAGTTTTAGGAGTGTAGACCCTGAATCTTAGACAGCTAGGTTGTATAGCAGATAGAGCACTGGGCTTGGAGTCAGGAAGACCTGAGTTCCAATCCAGCCTCTGAGTAGCTGTGTTATCCTTGGCAAGTCACTTAACCCCTATTTGCCTCCATTTCCTCATCTGTAAAAGGGTAACAATTATAGCATCTGTTTCCCAGGGTTGTTGTGAGGATCAAATGAGATGATAATTGTAAACTAGTTAGCACGAGACCTGATGCATCGTAAGCATTAACTGAATATTAGCTTTGACCAGCATTTTATTATTATATTGCTATTGTGGCACATCTAGGGACTCGGCCTGGAACCTGCAAGTATTGGTTTAGGAAGGTCATCCAGAGGGGAATACTACAGAAGTCTCATAACTTTGAGTGATGGTGAGGTCTAAAGTCTGACCACCTCCATGTCACCTCACAGGACAAAAGGAAGTGATGAGGAAAGACTGGAAAGAGGACCAAGTCTTATGTTTACTCTTGCTACTGGCCCACTATACGGAATAGACTGGGCCTGCCTCAGGCTTATCCAAGGGTGGTTTAGCTGCAATGCTAAGGAACAGAATGGGATACTCACAGGCCAATCAATGGTTAACAAAAGACATACTTATCCATGACATAGAAGGGCTATTCACCAAAGACATAGAACTTAGCTTGGATATATGCATCTCCCTTCTTCTCCATATAGATCTGTGTCTGATCAGCAAGGCAGTGGTGGGGCAGGGTGTGATGAGTGGTGTCCTTGGGACTTCAGCAACAGTGAAAGACCTGACTCTGGTAGGCGTTTTAATGTCCTTAAGGGCCCAGGAAGCCAATCAATATGGCCTGTGGCCACCAAGAAGCTGATTCAGAACCTATAGGAATTAAGTCTTAACCCCTTGGGCCAGTCAAGCCATGGAGACAGCTTCCTTGGCTTTTAAGAAATGGTCTAGACTAACCTTGATCGTGGGGGCAAAGGCAAGCAGAACCATAGCAGATATTTTCACAGCATCCTATGTGGCAAACCTTGTAATGGGCAATGAGGATGTGAAAGTCAAAAACAGCCCTTCACTCCCCCCGACGCTTAGCTTCAAGAGTAACTTATATTCCCTCAAGGGAGACATACACACAAATAAGTATATACAAAAGAAATATGAATTTAAAAACATTTTTTTAGAAATGGGGTAGGCCAGGAGAATAAGAAAAGGATACATGGAGTGTCAGCTGAGCCTAGAAAGAATGAAGGGCTTCTGAGAGCCAGAGATAAGGTGGAAGTCCATTCCAGGCCTGTGGCACAGTTTATGCAAAAGTTTGAAAAGGAGATTATGGCTGTTTTGTGTGAGGAACATCAAGAAGACTAGTTTGGTCCAACCTTAGAGTGTGGAGAGGGGAACAACGTAGAATAAGATTGGAAAGGTAGGTTTGTGCCAGGTTGGGAAGAAATTTAAATGTTGAACCCCAAGAGTTTATGTTTGATCCTTGAGGCAGTATGGAGCCCCTGGAGTTGATTGAATAGAGGTGGTGGGCTTGGATTGAGTCAAGAGCCCTCAACAATAATAGTAACCTGGGGAGAGGGCAGGGTTTTGAGTTGTGTTTGGGACATGTTTAGGGAGGTGCCTATGACTGTGTTTGTATTGAGATGTCTACTAGGTGACTGGTGATGAGGGCTTGGAGATTGGGAAGGAGGCTAGAGCTAGATGAATAGATCTGGAAGCCACATGTGTAGAGGTGATAATTAAGCCTGTGGGAGCCAACAGATCACCAAGTGAGATGCTTTAGAGAAGAAAAAGGAAAGAGGACCCAGAACAAAACCTTAGAAGATCCTCAGGAATGTAGGAGTGATGTGAATGAAGAATTGGCAAAGGAGGGCTGAGGAGTGGCCAGAGAGGAAGGAGGACCAAGAGAAAACGGTATCAAGAAGTCCCTGTGAAGATGGCATCCCCTAGAAGAGAAGGTGCACAGAAGGAGTGTTCCATGCTAAAGAAATGTTAGCAGCGAGGGATGTCTTCCAGGGGAAGCTAGATTTCAGTGTACATAAGAGTGGAAAGATGGAAAAAGAAGATGCCTGAACTAAAGGGAAGTTTGTTCAACTCAGAATGGGGCTTTCTTCCTGAGGGTGCCATGGAAAAGGAGGGCAGAATGGGGCAGGGCCAAAGATGGCTGGGCATGAGATAGGTTAGAATGGGAACAGGGAAAGGAGATTTTTGCCTCAGGTGAGGTTAACTCTGATTATAGAAAGCAGTTGGTAAAATGGTGAGGGTCTGCTTGCCTTTGGATTGGATCAAGTTGAACTCCCGCCCTCTATGTTCCATGATGGCAGTAATCTGTTCTTTCTCTAGCTACTAGGGAAGAGGGTGTTGAGACAGCAGTAGATCAAATTGGGCATCTGGGTGGATAAATACCTAAAGCTGCTTGTTTTCCTTCTTGTGTTGGTGGATGGGAGGGGGTGGAAGGAGGGGAAGAAGCTAGTGTTCTTATTGTTAAATTAATTCCCTCTACTTACTTTTGATTAAGGTGTTATGGCATTCTTTATTTAGGGATATGAGGGCTCCCTGGCATGAGTGGATGTTTCCTTTATAATTCTGTAGTCTGATGAAGAAAAACGTGGTATGGTCCCAGTTAGCAAAAATGGCACAAGGTTCATCAGAGCAGCAAGACAGGAAAGAGCAAGTGATGGATCCTTGAGACTCAGCTTTGTCAACTGGAGGCTCAGAGAACCATGGCTTCAAGAGGTGATTAAACCAGGCTCTTCTCCTGTGGTGAGGTCTGTTCTGTGGAGCAAATTCGGACCCATAAAATCTTCATCCTTTGTCTATGACTTGCCTTTTCTACGCAGTTAACAGATGTGACAGATTCCTTCCTGTGAAAATAATGATAAAGATATTGGAGTGGGGTTATAATGATCAGGCAGATGAGCCTGCTAATTAGAATCCAGTATAGTGGTTCTAGATTGAAGATTATGGCATTAAAAGGAGGTCATCACTAGACATGATGCAGTTCGTTTAAAACTAGCAAGAGGATGATGAAGGTGGCAAAGGGGTTGGCAAATGAGCCAGCTAGCTAGAGATAACTAACTTACTAACTGCAGTAATTCAAGGCAATCTTTAAAATAATGTTTCCTTCTCTCTTTCTACCCCTGGATGCTAGCAGTCCAGGTCCTGGTGAAGACAAGTATTTTGCGGAATGCACACATACTTGCATGTCAAGATGGCATGGACCATTTGATGGTCCCTAGAAATCATGCCTGGCTTTGTGGCTCTTGTACCAGAAAGTATAATTGTGAGCTTGGCACATATGGTGTGGGCAATGATGGGGTAGAGAAGAAAAAAGGGGCTTTGTAACCTCCTGTGCACAGGATGTCATTCGTTTGTTCAGCACACATTTATCAGGTGCCGATTATGTGCCAGGCACTAGGCCCTGGGGATACAGAGAAAACATGACACAGGCCTTATCCTGAAAGAAGAGCTTTGCATGTCCAAGCAAGGAGGCCATATTAGATCTGAGAGGTATTGGGGAGCCAGTGGTGATGTGGGCAGACCTCCGACTCATCTCCCATGACATGGCACTAGAAACATCTGGGAAAAAGATGAGAAATGAAAGAAAGAGTTCCTGGGTCAGTGGCATGACAGGTTTGCCTGTTTTTATCACTACTTTATTTGAAAGTGATTTTAGTCCTTTTTGCTAATTATTCAACCTATTTCCTTGTGGGACTGGACAGTAACACTGCTGATTCCATGGGCTTTTTAAATGAAGTTTGTGTCCTTGACAGAACCTGGAGTTCTGCAGTCCTGAAAACCAAACTTCTGTTTTACTTTCCAATTAAACCACATGTCCAGAGGGTGTAACAGTCCTGCACAATTGTTCTGCAAACATGGGCAGCCCTTGACTAGCTCTAAGTGTGACAGAGAAACAGAAGGCCTAGTTTAATTTTTTTTTTAGTTCTTGTTTTTAATATGCCAAGATGTGGCTAACTGCCTTTTCTAAAATGATTGAAGCCCCTGGATAGCTATCAAAATAACCGCTTTTAGCCCATGTTCATCTAAGGGCCTCTTCTGTGCCTTCTGCTGTCTTATCTCCAGATTCAGACCAATCAAAGAGGGCTGTACACAGTTTACTCTCTCGATTTGGGCATTTACAAATGTCAGACTCTTGAGTTGTAAATAATGGCATTATTCTTTTCTTCCTGAAGTGGTACACATGTTCCTTGTGGTTTCTAAATAAAAGAGAGACCCCAGTTTCTATCATAAGAAAACTATAATCTTAATAATGGAGAAGGCACAGAACATAATCGAAGCCCCAAAAGGTAGAGGTAGAGACCAAAGCCAGCCTATAATATAGTATATTTTATTTTTATGTTTTATTCATGCCTTTAAAAAACAACAACAAAAACAACACTGTCACTTCTCAGTGACTTGCCCAAACCCAGTGGAACCTCATAATAATATTTTGACCATCTTTTTTAGCTTCACAGGGACCCCACAGGCCATCTAGCCTTCCCCCCTCCTTGCATCCCTTATTTTACAAATGAGGTTAATTGAGTTGCCCAGAGTCATACCGATAGCAACTAGGAGAGGTGGGATTAGAACTCAGATCACTCGACTTCAAATGTAGCACCCTTTTCCTCTGTCACTTCATACCTTTGGTCCACCACTTCTCTGCAGGAGGTATGCTTCGCTCTGAGTGTCCTGCATTGATTGGATTTTGGCAGTAAGAAGACTGGAAAGGTAGGAGGAGGCTAGGTACGAAGGACTTTAGGTACTAAATAGTGAACATTTTGTATTTGCTCCTGGAGGCAATAGGGACCCACTAGAGTTTGTTGGGTGAGGGAATGAGTGACATAGAACTACACTGTAGGGAAATCATTTTAGTGACTGATTGGAGGATGGATTGGAGTGTGGAAAGACTCAAGGCAGGCAGACCCATCAGCAACTATTGCAGTGATCCAGGTGTTAGGTAATGAGGGTCCTGTACCAGGGTGGGGGCGGTATCAGAGGAAAAAAAGGGAGCATATTGGAGAAAGGTTGCAATGGAGAAATTGGCAGGCTTTGGAAATAGCTTGACTATGGGAGTGAGAGTGGGGGAAGAGATATTGAGGAGGCCAGGATGACTTCTAGCTTGTGAAGCTGGGGGGTTCTGGGATGATCATGTTGCCCTCTACGGTAAGAAGAAATGTAGGGGGGAAGGCATCTTGGAGGAAAGATAATGACTACCATTTTGAATACATTGAGTTCAAGATATCTGCTGGTCATTCGATTCAAGATGTCTGAAAGGCATTTGGAGATATGAGATTGGAGGTGAGCAGAGAGTTTGGGACAGGATAGGTAGATTTGAGAATCATCAGCATTAAGATGGTCATTAAATCCATGGGAGCCGAGGAGATCACCAAGTGATCACCAAGTGAGAGGGAGAAGAGCAGCGGGCCCAGGAGAGAGCCCTGAGAGACACTATAGTTAGAGGGCATGATTTGCAGAAGGATCCAGTGGAGGAGAAAAGAAGGAATGTTCAGGTAGGTAAGAAGAGAGCCAGGACACAGGGGTGTCCCAAAAACCTAGAGAGAAGAGAGAATTGAGGAGAAGAGGGTGATTAGCAATGTCAAAGATTGTAGAGAAGTTAAGGACAATGAGGACTGATAAAAGGCCCATTGGATTTGACAATTAAGATCATCAGTAGCTTCAGAGAGGAGCAGTTTTAGTGAAATGACAAGGTCAGAAGTCAGATTGTAAAGAAATGAGAGGAGAGAAAGTGGTGGCACCTACCTAAATGACCTTTTGGAGTTTATCCACAAAGAGCAGAAGACATATAGGACAATAGTTAATGGGGATAGAAGGGTCAAGTGAGGATCTTTTCAGGATAGCAGAGACATGAGCATGTTTACAGGCAGTAGGAAGTGAACCACTAGACGGGATTGAAATTACATTAAACAGTAGGAATGACAGTGGGAACAATCTGTTGGAGGAGACAGATTGGAAGGGGATTGCTTAAACATCCAGATTGGCCTTCGTCAGGAGTAAGGCTACATCATCATGTTAGAGGTAAAGGAGGAGATGGTAACAGAAGGCATCTGGATGATAAGAGATTACAAAGAGGGGAAAAGAGGGAGTTCACAGCAAAGGGCCTCGGATTTTTATGTAAACTGTGAAGCAGAGTTCTCGGCGGAGAGAGTAGGAGAGGGACAGGCATGGGAGGTTTGAGGAGGGATGAAAAGATTTGGAAGAGCTGCTATGGAGAGTAGGGTAGTGATATGGCAGGAATAATAGGATGGCCTAGCTGCAATGAGGGCCTAGTTGAGGTTGTGTAATATGAATTTATAATGGGTCCAGTCAACTATCTCACAACTTTCTCATAGGGAGCAAAGGTGATGAATGGTGGGAGTGATCCAAGGCTGTCATATGATAAGGAGACTGGAGATGCAAGAGAAGAGGACAGTATAGAGTTGATTTGATTCACTAAAAGGTCAAGATTGGGAGAAGAGGAGATAGTGGCTAATGGGGGAAGGCAAATAATTGTATCGCCAAGGGGTTGGAGGTCACAGTGAGGATGAAGAGTGAGGTAAATAGGGGAAGGCCAAGGGACAAGTGAAAAAACCAATAGATTATTGTTGGATAAGGGGATTTCAGAATTCTTGAACATTGAGGCAGGATAAAGGGTGTGACCATGTTTGTGTGTACCTGAGGTGGGGTGGAGGAGTAGCTGGTAAGAGGTGGGTAGGTATTTGAGGGAGAATCAATATAATGAAACACTTGGCAGTTTTTATTCTCACTTTGCACTGAAAGAAGCATAAAATGTGATTATTATGTTTGGAAGTACTTGTGATATGCAAGGGAGATATTTGCCATACCTTGGTGAAGAGAGATATGTGCTCTTTGAAAGAATCTTTGCTATAAGGCAAATACTAGGGAAAAAGTGTCCTATATGTTCAAAACAACAGAAGCCAAGTCAGTTTGTGGAAGGGACCAAGACCTGGAGCGGCTGTACTCTTTCTCAGTGATTTCACCACAATGAAATCTTAGACAAACCATACACAATCAGGATCCCATAGAGCTGAAAGTAAGAGCAGTAAGATATATGGGAGAGGCATGTAAAATTGTACCCATTCATCAGTGGGGAACATTCGGGAATGTAACTATAGCAATAATTGTGGAAAGTAAAAAAAAATGCTTATTTTTATGATCTAGGTTTGATCATCTGAGTTCAGGATTAAGTAACGATAACATCGAAACTACACTACTAGGGAATTATATTCCCCAGTAAATACAAAGAAAGGCTTTCAAATATGTTTTTTAAGAGAGAATTAGAAATCAAAAACTAGAGGCAATGGTCAGGTCACAATCACTGTTACACTTATTAATAATAAAAAATAATTACTGCCATTTCAGTAGTGCTTGAAGTTTTACAAACCACTTTGCCATCTCACTCAAGCCTTATAACAACATTCTAGATATCATTACTCCAATTTTATAAATGAAAAAGCTGAGTCTCAGAAAAACTAAGTGACTTTGAACCCAAATCTCTGAATGGAGATTTACCACAGTACTTCTCAACCAAAAGAATATAAAGGGGTAGGGGCAAGGGAGACGTTAAAAGTCTTTAAGGGATGTGTTTTAAGAAACTTTGATGGTTTAATGGAACCGTTTTTTATCCTTGTAGATACTCCTTCTATGGGTGCTTAACATATTCTCTCCACATCTGATCATTCTCTGCCTTTCTTTTCCATGTCTTTCACTAAATCCCCCATAGAGAATGTTTTGCCATCTTGAATGACTCTAGGCCATTCTCTGGTTCCTTCAATATTATGAGTGAACCAGTGTACTCCTTGGATTGTCTAGCTACTATCCCTTGTTCTCACTAGTTGACCAGTCCATCTTTATGGTGAATGTGTATGACTAGAAAATGAAATTTACTGTTCTTTCTTAAAAATTATAGATATGTTTATATTTATTATCATCTTGCTTTTTAAATTTTTTAATTTTTTAAAAATTTATTTTATTTTTTCTTTTTGGAGGGCAGTTGGGGTTAAGTGACTTGCCCAAAGTCACACAGCTAGTTGTTGTGTTAAGTGTCTGAGGCCGGATTTGAATTCAGGTATCACCGTCCTTTTTGAATAGATCCCTTGCCCCTCTTCAACCCAGAGAGCCATCCTTTATAACAAAGAATGAAACAAAGAGGAAAAAGCCACTTAGAAAAAAACTAATCAACACACGATATTATGTACAATATTCTATATACAGTCCCCCCTCCTCTGTCAAAAAGGTTGGAAGGTTAATATGATACAGTAGAATGGAAGACTGACTTTGATTTCAGAGGATCTGAGTTCACATCCTGCCTCCGATGCTTATGATACATGCAAATCACCAAGCCTAAGTCTCAGTTTCATCATCTGTATGAACCTGTGATCCTGTGAAAGTACATTCTCTGTCTTCTTTGGGGCCATTTTCCTTGTTGGTGTTTCATTTGACATAGTTATCATTGGGTCTAGTGATTTCCTAATTCTCCTGATTTCACTTATCAGTTCATTTAAGTCTTCCCATGTTTCTCTGTATTTTTAATACTCATGATTTTTTACTGTAAAGTCATTTTCCATGATATTCCTGTACTGCATCTTGTTTCACCATTCCCTAATAAGAATCCACTGTGTTTCCAGTTTTTTGGTACTTAGGTACTTTAGGTACTTTAAACGCAAGTCATCCTTGCTGAAATGTTTCAACCTGTTCCCTCCTCCCCCATTTATCTTTCCATTGCTTCATGACTTCAGGTTGCAACTTCCTCCCTTGAATTAGATCACAGCCACTCACCTCGGGGGATGACTTTTCAGAAAAAGTGTAATCGAAAAATGGTGCACCTGCCACTGATTTTGTGATGAGCAGCTCCAGTCTTGTCTAAGCTGGTCCTAGATCGACATCACTCTGCTCTTTGTCCTCACTATGTGTGTCCTCCTGTGACTGATCAGACCAATGGGCACTCGGAAGGCTCTAGCATAGGACAGATGGGAATATCTACACTGGTAGTATAACATGACTCCAAGAACCTCAGCTCACCTTCCCACCACAATGAAGCCCCAGAAAGTCTTTTCCTCTCCCAAAATGTGCCATTCTATGATTTTCAACCACATGTAATATTGGTGACATACATACATACTTAGACTTAAGCTATATACTGTAACTTAGATAATAATCAGGACCCAGAACAAAATTATATGGTGTTTTAATAACCCTATATCTAGTCTGCTGCCACAAGTCTCTTAAACATCGATACTGTGTTGTTTATACCTATATATACACATATGTGCATATTATTTACATACATACACACAAATGCACACATACGTGGATATGTATATATGTACATATACACAATGTAGTAGATAGAGTGCTGGTCTTGGAGTCAGAATGGCCTGAGTTCATTTTCTGTGGCTGACACATGCTAGCTGTGTGACCCTAGGCAAGTCCCTTGACCTCTCAGGGCTTCAGGCAACTCTCTCAGAGTGTAAGTTATTGAGCGCTCCTTTCAGCATTTTAGAGCACAGTTGGTTCCTGGGCATCTACCTTTGGCCCTTCTTATCAAAGGACTTCTATAAGTCCTCTAAATGATCTAACCAACATACCAGACAACTCACTGCATCTTAGTCCTTAAGCATGCCATTGTACTACTTGGAGTTTTTATCTCTTATCCCTAAATCTTGCTGAATGCCTGGTCCCCTCCTAGCTCTCTGCCCTTGTGCTGGTTATGCCCACTCATGGAGTGCTCTCCTTCCTCATCTCTCCTATTAACATCCTGGCTTCTTTCAGGAGCGTTCCCTCCCCCCCATAAAGCAATACCTTCTGCGGGTTAGACTTTTCATGGCTCTGTCAACGGCTCTAGGCTTTCCCTTCTCAGGCTCTCTTGCATCTGCTCTGTGTATATCTCATATGTATCCATACATCTGCATGTATCTCCTAATAGAACAGAAGTTCCTTGAGAGTCAGGACTGTTGGAATTTTTGTCTTTGCACCTCTGTACTTACCTCCAGCGCTAGCCTATAGCAAGTACTTTATAAAGGTTGGTGGGGACTCATGTGGCCTCAAGGCTGCAGGTTCCCCACCCCTGATTTAGTCCCCATATCTTTTTTTTCTGCTGATAAGTTGTAGAAGACATTGGGCAAGAGACAGCAGGCTAGGAGAGGCCAGTTCCCAGAAAGGCATTAGGAAGGCCAAACAGCATATCTAATCAAAGAAGAAGCACTAACCATTGCTTGGACTCATGAAGATGGACTGTTGTCCAGAAATAGCATAGCATCATATTCACCACACACACACACACACACTTAAAGCTTGGTCCATTTTCCTAATGGCTAAAGTTTTTGCATGAACCACTTGTCCTTTGTTTTGCACATAATTTCAGAGAGCCTGTATGTGCTTGTTGAATGCTTTGAATGGGAACTTTAGATCCTGCTGTTGAATCCCCACATTTAAAAATAAATCTGGGGAAAAACGTATACAGTGTTATAGCATTAGGGGTGAGACAACCTCTGATCTCATTGATGTAGAGAGTTTCCTGTGAGGAAGTCCCTTTTCTGAGACAGCTTGACACCTTCTGTTCGACTTAGTCCCAGACAGTTGCCTAGAACACAGATTGGTTAAGACTCTAATCTAGGGCCATGTGGCAGCCCTTCCTCATAGGTGGGACTTGAACCTACATCTTCTTGGTTCTGAGGCTAGCTTTCTGTCCACTGCACCCAAGGTTATGATCGAGGGACCCTTCAAGGGGTTAGAACTGTATTCATAATAATAGCAAATAATTTTCCCTTCTAATACAGTATTAATAAATATAATCCATGTAAACACAAATTCAGTAAGGGACTCCTGAGACCACCAGCTCTTCAACATGCTAACTTATTTGCATCTTATGCAAAATATTAGTCATGAGCCACAATTTTTGGATTGCTGTATACACAATAATGGATTTTAGGGACACTCTCAGAAGAGTGTGAAGAAATTGATCATCTTTTGAATAATCAGTTGATTACGTGGTTAAATGAAGCAGTCTCCAAAGCATGCAAATGTTCTCTTTGTGTGCAGAAAAGTTGAGAAATTAAGCAGGAAGCCTTTTTTCAAGCATGTTAAAATATAAAAGTGCTACTGGAAAAACAGGCCGTCCAAAGCTGCAAGCTCCCACTCCAGTTCTGATGCAGACGTCATTTAATCAGTACCCGTTTAGCTCTTCACTGTATCTGATTATCCTGGCACTTAGAATCACCTTTCTACTACCAGCACAAGGATAAAGAATGAGCTGTCTTAGTCAGACTTACTAATGAATCCATCTTTCCAAACCATATTAACAGTTTTGACCAGTGGAGCTGGAAAGAATCTGAATTAGCTTTCACTCGAGTAGTTGATAACTCTTTTGCATTTCTAAATTTTCTACCTTTGAAAAAAAGAAATCACACCAGCAAAGTGTGCATGGATTAACTCATGGCATAGGCAGACATATCTGCTCCACCAGAATTGGAACTCTGTTGTTTGCAGATTCCTCACACTTTCTCCCCTGTTCTGAAAACCCCAAATAATGGCATTAACCCAAAGGGCATTCAAATAGCACTCTCACTATTAATTTCTCATATCCTTTATGGGAGGGAATCTTTCAGGAAAATTCTACAGATGCTAATGTGCAACTCCCAGCTACTAATGAAGAGCTCAAGCAGTTAGTAAGGAAGGATCGGTACTTAAACAAGGGACCTGGTAGAAGGCCATGCAGGAAAAGGAAAGATGTAACCTTTGCTGGCTCCCTATCTGTTGGCCCAAACTGGCCTGCTGCCTTCAGCTGGTATTTCAAGAAATGCACATGTAATCAAAATGAGTCATTTCCTCACCATTCTGGAGCTCTTTCTGAAGAGGAAATTTTCAGTTGGTTTTTTTTTTCTAAATAAACCTACCAGACAGTAATGATTTTAGCTGAACCGTTTGAGATGTTGGCAAAAGAAGGTGTTGTATAGCTTTATTTTTGTGGGGCAGGGGAGAATTTATTTAAAGGTTATTGGTAAATATATCTCATTTCTGTTACATTACAAAGTGCCCCATCTCCAAGAAAAACCACTGAGGCAGAACTCTGAGCCAGTGGCACTTTATTAAAGGGTCTGTGGTCCCCTCGAATGAAGTGGACCTCAGATCTTCCTCCAGGACCTTATTTTTTGTAAGGTTTGATACCTAAGCACTCTACAGGGGCTACATAAAGTACAGAATCCCAGTAGTTGATAGACTTTGCTCTTGAGGACCTGAAATGAAGATGGACGAGGCAAGAGTCATCTCCAGTGACCAAATGGTCATAAGACGGTTACCTGTTTGTGTTGGGCAAGAGAAAGTGGTCTGGAAGTACAAAAATTAGTTGGGGAACTTTCCAAAGAATCCAGGCATCCCACCCATGCTGGCTTTGGACAGGAAATTTGAGTGAAACAGGGTGGAGATATCTCTGTCATCATTCTTGTGGTTGCCCAAGTGAGTCTCATAAGTTCCTGGATCTCATATTAACCCTTCTCTTTTTTTCACATAGTTCCCACCTTAGGTTAGGCCTCATCATCCCTCTTCTGGATGAGAACAACAGTTTCTTAACTAGTCTCTCTGTTTCCAGTCACTCCTCTCCACTTCATCCTACATATTGCTGCCTAAGTAATAGTCATCGAGTGAAGATGGAACCATATTGTCCTCTAAATAGACTCCAGGGGTTTCCTGTTGTCTAGGATAAAATATAAACTTATCTGTTGATCTTTTAAAACCCTACACAGCCTGACCCCATCCTCTCTCTTCAGGCTTATCACATGCTTCTTCTCCTCCTACGTACTACAGTCTAGCCAAACTGGCTTTCTCGTTGTTCCTCACTCAAGACCCTCCATCTCCCATCTCTGTACCTTAGCACTGGCTGTTCCCCAGGAATTCATAGAATGCCCTCCCTTCTTACCTCCATCTCACAGAGTCCCCTCTCATCCTTTAAGATAGAGTCATTCAATCATCATTTCTTACATGAAGCTTTTCCACATCCTCCCAGCGACCTTGTGCCCTCCCTTCACATTTGCCTTTTATTTAATTAGTTCCTGGTGAATTAGGATTCCTTCATTCTTTGAACTTGAATCCCTATTGTCTAGCACACAGTAAACTCTTAAGAAGTATGTACTGATTGACTGTGCTCAGATAATGTGCCAAAGAGGTGAATGTTGACCTTTGGGAAACTGGATCCTCCGTTAACAGTTCTTTTTCCATTTGAGATCTATGTTGGCCGATCTCTGTACCCAGTGGCAAATCCCTTAGATGTGTATGTTACCTCAGTTTTGCCTGATTGGTGTTGATCCTCAGCAGATTGTTGAATGGTTATCTCCTTGGTTGCATCTCATGTAATTTTGAATTTTTTTTAACCTGTATGTGGGAGGCAGCATGTTAAAGGAAAGCTCTGCCTGCCTCTCAATCTGGGGAATCAACAAACAATAGAACGCAGCAGGGATCATGTGTTTTCTCTACCTTTCAATCCCGTGTGTCACTAAAAGTGTTTCAAGCTACAGAAAGTCATCTCTTTAGTTCTCAAGATTTCCCCAAAGATAGAGCTGACATATAGATGATTCCACATAGATGAGAATGAGATTAAAGCCATGGGCTTTCCCCTTTGTTTGGCAAGAGATCGAGATCGTGAACAAAATCACTCTTTGCATCCCTTTCCACATGCATTGCTTTTGTGTGCCTTTGGTTGGGTGTGTCTTCAGCACCATGGTCACTTCCTCACATTAGGCATTGAGGTGATGGAGTACACTCTCAATCCAAATAGATAATGGAAATGTTGGCCATCCTGTTGCCTTCCATCTCTGCTGTCTGCCATTCTGGCTTATCTACAATGCTCTTGAGGCCCCCGGCCTTGTTTGGGTTTTATGGCAATCCTTTGTCAACTTGTTTTACTCCTTAGCTGCTTTTCTCTGTACATCCTGTCATTTGACCTGCTATTTTAACATACCAGTGACTTCCTAGTAGAGCTCTAAGATGGGGTTCCTTTGGGTCATTATGGCTTTCCAGTTGATGAGGAAACAGTTTTCTGGCTCAGGTGGTTTGGGGTTCTTTTTAACACTGGGTAAGCTTCTCCAAAAGTGGACACAGCCAGAAACCATGCAGCCATTTCCTCCCCATTTTTTTTCTTATAGCCAGTTTAAATTGTTGTCATTGCAAGCAGGGTCTTCTGACCTTTGTCATTTTTCCTAATTTAATTCTAACAAGTTGACCATCTGGTTACATACAAACATCTGATTATGTAGTAACTGCTACATTAGTCACTAGTCATTTCCTGTCTGTTTGACTATGCTTTAGTCATTGGTTTGGGGAACTCTTGGTGAGCAAACTCCCTTCACCAGGCTGCACCCTTAAGTCTTAGAGAGAGTTGCCTGAGACCCTAAAAGGAATGTCTGGGCCCACAGAGCTGTTTTGTGTCACAAGTGAAATTTGAAACCAGGTTCTTCCAAACTCTGTGGCTGGGCTGTCTCCTCCCACTAGGCAACACTGCTTCTCATCAAGAATATAATCGGTACTAATTTGTGTATGTAGATGTTAGGTCTTTGCCATGTTCAGTGTGCTCTGCCTTTTTTCTTGAAGAAAATGTACTTGATTTACGGTCATGAAGCTTCTCGGGTTCAAATGTCCCCTTGGATAATTAGAAGCCATGGCTCTGAAGCTGCCCCAGCCCAGCTCCTAAGTGGAAAACCAGAATGACAAGCCTTTGGCCTTTCATTTCATGATCCTCAGGTCAGATTCTCCCACATCATTTTCACTTCCTTACCAACCTTTACACTGAGGAGCAAATTCTACCATTTCCTTGGCAGGGTCTTGTTGTATCTTCATGCTTATCCTCATCATGAACTCTAACTGCAAAGTGACATGACCAATTGTCCCACGAAATAACCTTTCTTTCTTCTTGCCTGAGATTATCTAATGAAACCAACTCCTGTCTGCCTGTCTCCAGAAGTCTGTGAGCCAGAGGCATAGTAGTAATGGCAATTGCTCAGCTATTTTAAGGCAGCTGTCATCCTTGTTCTCCGCTCAGGAGCTGGGCCAGGCCAGCTTCAGAGCCAGGGCTAATAATTATCTGAGATGACACCTGAACCCAGGTGTCCTGATTCCATAGCAAGGGTGCAACTTCCCAGCCCTCCTCCCATTTAGCTCCAACTTCATGGTGTTGCCTGGATCAGCACTCATGGTGTGAAGATCAGTTCCATATGACCTCACTGGAAATTAGACAATGATAATAACTAGAAAAATACCTTAACAGTTAAGTCAGTGTTTATAAATGGTCCCCAACTTAGACTTCTGGCACATTCTGTCCCCTTTTACTTGATTTCATTACTGTCTCAATGGAAACAGAAGGGAACCACGCTGGACTGGGGCTTGCTTTTATTTTTTCTTAGTCAAAAAGCATTTGTTAAGCACTTTCTGTGTGGCAGGGACTATGCTAAGTGCTGGTGATGACAAGAAAGGCTAAACCTTGGTCTTTACCCTCAAGGAGCTTACATTCCAGTGGGCAAGCCAACAGTGCAAATTGGCAGCGATCTCAGAAGGACAGCACTGGTTGGGAGGGAAAAGCTTCTCATAAGCATTTTGGCTGAGCCTTGAATAAAGCCAGGAAAGTCAGGAGTTAGAAACAAAAAAGGAGAGAATTCTACACAGGGGAAATGCAGAGAGAGCCAAACAAATTGTCACTGGGTGTCCACCATCCAAAATTGAGCCAGTCTGGGCCTCCAACAGCAGGTACAATCCATTGTTCTCTCCCCCATACTCACCCTGGCTCCTCTGTAGCTGAATAAGCCCTTCCCCAGCTTGCACTTGGCTGGTAAGGCCTTAAAGTGCAATACCACAGAATGATATAACAGGAGCACATAGTTTTGAAAGAGAGGATTCATCAGTGTTCCTCCACTATGGCGTCTTTCACCCCTGCCTCACACGAAGAAGTAGCCCTTCTCTTTGCCAAGGACAACTATCCATATACTTTTGACCGTTCTCTTCTTAACTTCTCCATCAAATTGTGCCTACTCTCTTCCCCTCTGTCTTACCTTTCATTCTCTCCCTATCTGCTGGCTCCTTCCCTGTGGCTTACAAAACATGCCTATGTCTCCCACTTCTTAAAAAGATCTCAATTTGGTCATCCACACTAACCATCCTCCTGTCCTCATATTCCTTCTCCTTCATGCCTAAACTCCTACAGTTGGTGCCTCCACCTCCTTTCCTCTCTTTTTCTTCTAAGCTCTCTGTAATGTGGGTCCCAGTTTCATCATTCAGCTGAACCTGCCCTCTCCAAAGTTCTCAGATCTCATGGCCTTTTCTCAATCCTCATCCTTCTGGATCCTCTATTTTTTCTAGTTTTCTATGGCACTGCTCTCTCCTGACTGTACTACTCCCTGTCTGACCTCTCCTTCCCTTTAGGAACAATCTTAATCCCCATGTCATATACACTAATTCTGGGTGTTCCCTCTGGCTTTGTTCAGAGCTCCTTTTGCTTCTTCCTCTATGGTCTCTCACTTGGTGACTCCATTAGCTGCCATGAGTTCAACTATCATCTCTATTAAGATGATTCCCAGACCTATATCTAGACCCAGTCTCTCTCCTGAGCTAAAGGCACTCAGCTTGAATTGTATAGATATTCAATGTAGGCAGCTAAGTGGTCCAGTGAATAGAGCCCTGAGCCTAGAATGAGGAAGACCTGAGTTCAAATCCAGCCTCAGACACTTACTAGCTCTGTGACCTTGGGCAAGTCACTTCACCTGTGTGCCAGTTTCCTCATTTGTAAAATGCGGATAATAATAGCACCTATCTCACAGGCTTGTTGTCCAAATCAAATGAGGTAATTTGTAAAGCACTTAGTACAGTACATGGCACATAGTAGGCACCACATAAATACTAGCTATTATTATTATTTCTGTAATAGAACTCATTACTTTCCCCCCAAACCCTCCCCACTTCCCAATTTTCTTATGACTCTTAAGAGCACCACTTAATCACCTAGGTTCCCAACCTTGCTGTCATTCTAAGCTCCTCCTTCTCATTCAGCCCACATATCAACACCCTTGCCAAGTTTTATTGTTTCTACCTTTACTATATCTCTTGGGTATGACCCTCCCCAGCAGCTGCAAATGTACTCTAGGCACTCATCATCTTTTGCCTGGAAGGCCATTCCAGTAGTCTTCTAACTAGTCTTGTCTCAAGTCTCTTCCCCACTGCAATCCATTCTCCATTCACCTGTCAAGTTAATTTTTTTAAATCATAGGTGTAAACATGTCACTCCCATTTCCAGTGAGATGCATTGACTTCAGGATCAGACACAGATAGATGATAGATAGATGATAGATAGATAGATAGATAGATAGATAGATAGATAGATAGATAGATAGATAGATAGATAGATAGATAGAGTGAGTGAGTTAACTTTTGAGCATTTAGAGGTATTTATAACCTGGCTCTGTCCTACCTTTCCAGCCTTCTCATACCTTCCTTCCCCCTAGGCACTCTACCATCAGCTGCTCTGGCTTCCTGGCTCTTCCTTGAACCATCCTATTGCCTGGTTCCATTGTGCTGGTTAGCATCTATGCTTGGAATGTTCTTTCTCCTTCCTTCTGCCTCTTAGTCTCTCTAGCTTTCTTCAAAACTCAGCTGTATTCTTTCTTCCCTGAAGCCTTTCTTGGTCCTTCTTGCTGCCGATCCTTTCCCCCTTCATATACCCTGATGTGTAGACCTCATCATTTCCACGTTGTCTTTGCCATTAGAATGTGTGTTCCTTCAGAGCAGGGCTGGTGTTTTTGCCTTTTTTTGTATTCTTAGCACTTCACATAGGGTCTGCTACGCAGTAAGCACTTAAGATGCTTGATTATTATTGTTAGTCGAAGTAATAAGTAATAATAATTAGTGACAATAATAATAACCATCATTATAGTTCACATTTATATGGTGTGGTTAGGTTTGTATTCTCTGATTTGATCCTTGCAACACCTTTGAGATGTAAATGCTTTTATTATCCTCATTTTACAGATGGTAAACTGAGGCTCAGGTGAAGTGATTTGCCCAGCACTGTCTCCATTGGCCAGTTGCCTGACTGTACTGTTTATCCATAAGATCTCTTGTTCTGATATTCAGTAATTCTTATTCTCACATATTCTGAAAAAATGCTTTTTAAAAAAATCTGGAATATTTGCTTGTTTCCTTGTCACTTGCCTTTTTTTAATCAAGTGCAGGAAAAAAGGAAGTTGAAGGTTTTTTAGTTAATCAGCATTTTACTGTACCTTGTTGGAAACTCTCTGACTAGCTAGGGTGGGAGGCTTGTTTTGCAGTTTCAAACATAATAATGTAATTATGTTTATGGTCTCAGTTACTTCCTAGAGAAGTATCAAGCTTTCTGTCCTGTGTCATGCCTTAGTAGGAAAAATGCTTTTTTGAAACCCACAGTAAAGATTCTTTAGAATAGCGTGCAAATCTCTGTGTGTGTGTATTTGTGTGTGTGTATCCCAAGATAGGAAATTGATTAGAGATTTTTCAAATGCACAAAGGCAGATTTTTCAAACTGTCATGGGAAGCAAGCACCAGAAGGGACCCCTGTGGCCCCTCCCTCCCTGGAGCTGGGTATCCCCGGGCCCATGACTGATCTCCCTCAGTGCCACCTCCGTATCAGGCCTGGCCTAGAATTGGCTCTGGGATAAGAACAGATGTTTGTTCAGCTAAGTCAGTGTGGTGGTCACCAAGGTGTCTTCTTGGAAGTACTCACTGCTTTGGCATGTCATAGGCCTTATTCAACACTACCATGCTAAAACCTCTGGATGTAATGGATGCCACATGTGCAAACACAACCAGCACCAGAGGAGGCCTGATCATTTATTAGAAACTTGCTTTGTTTTCATATTTTGCTATTCACATTCCAGTTGCAGAAAGTGTAACATAAAGAACAGCTGCTATGCATCAACGCTGCAATTAATTCGGCTCCGGTATCGCCTCAGTCAAATCCATTTAAATTCACGGCAGTAATTACAGCCAACACATTTGCAGTAGCAACAAACTGTACTTTTACCCAACAATCTCTAATGACTTGGGTTTTTTAATTTGGAAGTTGTTTGTTCCCCCCATTGAATCCTTGGGTCTCCTGGGCTGCTTAAGAATAGAATTAAGAATCTCTTGTCTCCTAAAGGTTTGTGTGTATTGTTGAAGGCAAACAGACCTTTCCCTCTTTTCCCAGAGTATTTCCTGAGTGCCCACTGTGTGCACAAGACAAAGCTGTACAATTCACTCTCGGTTCTGCCAACTGGCAAACCTGCTCGATTCGTGGAGGGGGCATTTATAGAGAGAGTGCTGAAGCTGGCGTCTGGGAGGCTTATATCCCAGAGTTCATATCTGGCCTCAGCCACTTACTTGCTGTGTGACTCTGGGCAAGTCACTAAACCCTGTTTGCCTCAGTTTTGGTCATCTAGGAAAATGGAGGTAAGAATAGCACATACCTCCCAGGGTGGTTGTGGGGATCAGATGTGATCATATTTGTAAAGCATTTAACGCAATTGCTGGCACATAGTAGGTGCTGTTGTTATTAATGCTCTCAGTGACCTCAGGGCTCCGGGAGCAGGGGGAGTGCTTCCCAGAACTGTGCTCTCCCAAGGGACATTTGTTTTCCTCCTCTCTGTCCCCCATTTTCATCCTGTCCCCTCTCAAGCAAGCAAGTTGTCACATGTTTAATGAAAAGGAAGCATTTCCCGGGACAAGCTGGCTTAGAGCTCACTTGGACATTTATAATCTTGTCAGTGCCAGTGAAAAGCGTGACCTCCAATGAGAATCCTCCATGCTCAAAGTACCTGGCACATAGTAGGAACTTAACCAATGCTTATTGGCTCCTCACTAACTGTCTTCAACAAAAATTGCCTCTGCTTCATCGTCAAAGTTCTGAAATCATTGGTTTGGCCTATCCCTTAGATCATGACACTAAGTAACTTTAATCTGGACCTGAGATTTCAGTGGTGAGCCCACCCTTCACTGTTGGAGACCTGCATCCATCTCATCTCTGACTTATGGTGCCAAAGGCTGGGCCGCTGAAAATCTGGGACTTGCACAAGGTCATCAAGCTAGGATGTGACAAGCAGGAAGTCAAGCCCAGGCTTTCTTACTTCAGGGCTCAGCCTTTTGCCACTTTTCCCTTCTCTCTCACACAGGTAATAATAAGTAATAATAATTATTTGTAATCATTTGTAAAAATAGGTAATAATAATGGACAAATAATTGAGTACATAAAAAAGTATTTAATAAACATTTACTCTGTGAACAACCATGCAGCCCAGATGGTTTCTGGGTAGTCAAGGGCTAGAAAAGGTGCCGCCCTTGGTGGCAGCTCAGAGAATAAGTGTTGACGTGGCTAGAACCTTCCAGCACCCAAAAGAGCTAATTGTCCCCGTTAAACCACCCAAATCAGTATCGGGATCTACTTTGAATTTCCACTTTCTACATAAAACAAAACAGTCTCTCACTGTGCATGTCTTAGAGAGCCCCGCAATGTGATCAACTCCTTTGTATTTGGAGTACAGTAGATTGAATGCTCTAGGGATATTCTTGAGAGGCCTTCAAGTGAAGAAGATGAACTTTCCCTTTGGGTCTGAGAAGACTTTGACTCAGGGTCACTTTGAGAATAAGAGACAAAGCATTAACTGGGGGCCTTGTGGCCCTTTCCCTTTTTAGGAGCTTTTACTTTTACGATGTGCATTGACTCATCTAATCCTCACGTCCATTTAGGGTATGGGAGAAATTTGAAAGCTGTTGGAAAGCCCAAAGTGTTTGGTTTTGCTTGTGTTTTTGAGGATCTAATTTTCATGTTGTGACCCCCCCCTTTTTTTTCTTCCATTAAGCAAACATGTATTAAGTACCTGCTGTTTTCCAAGCACTCTGCTAGTGGTGAAAAATGACCCAGTCATGGCCCTCAGGGGGCTTCCTGTCTACTGTTATAGTCCCTTAGTCTCCTTAATTCATTATTATTTTATGAAATGCAATATTGATATCTTGAAGGGCTTTCAGCCAAATTTCCTGTTTTTCTTACCCCAAGCTGTGAACTGAAGGTTTGTAGCGCTGCCTGGCCTTGTCTGATTTCCTCCTACAGTACTTGTGCGAGAGGAAAATGTGTTCTTTCTAGTCCCCTTTGGTCCACAAAGCCTTTGCACTCTTTTCTTTTGGCCAATTGAAGCTTTTTTGAAATGCACCAGTGGGGAGAGCTTGCCTCGCCTCTGCTAGATGTCAGTAGCTGTAGGTGCATTTAAACAATCCAGTTTGAAAGGTGAATTTCTCTCTTTTTATTTGAAAACAATTGAAAATGAAAAGCGTCTGTCTCAGGACAGATGCTTTAACTGGCCTTGTTCTATGGAACTTCAATATGGTATAAGAAACGGCCTCCCCTGCGCCCTCGCTAAGATGTTTTTAAAAGCCAGTGTACTTGCTTGAGGAATTCTGGGCCTGAATCTGCTGTAGCCAGCTGGCCTAACTGGCATCTTCTAAGCTGCTTCCCCTTGTTAGACCATTCCACCAATATCTTTTTCTTGACTGGAAAAATGAACGCCCCTCCCATATGTACTAAGCTCTCTGGTTAGGTCGGAAGGCAAAATGGGCATTGTCTGGGTCCAACTTTGAAGGGTGCCCTCGTCTCCTACTGTCCATGGACTGTGCACTGGTAAGGAGCCCCATCTGCCACTGAGGCAAAGCCATATTGGACAGCGCTCATTTCATGTGAATAATGAGTGTTGGGCTGCCCCAACAGCGCCCCTCTTGCAGCCCTCCATTGCCATTTCTAGCCTTTCCTTACATCTCTGCCTAAATCATTCTGGCCCCTGACCCTCATTTATGGAATCACATGTAGTGGATTAGGAAATTGGGGGAGAAGGAAGAAGAGAACAAGCATTTATTAATTAACTGCTACTAACTATGCTGTGCCAGACACTTCATTCAGTCCTCACAACAACGCTGGGGGTCAGTGTTATTTTAATTCCCATTTTAGGCTGGAGGGAGCTGAGGCAGACAAAGGTTAAATGACTCATCCAGGGTCACACAGCTTGTAAGTAACCATAAGTCTTTCTGATGCCAGACTCAGTGCTCTGTCCACTGGGCTGAGAAATCACCAGTGACACCTTCAAGATAGTAGACGTGATTCCTGGAGACCAGAGGGAGCCCTGCTGCCTTCAGTTTGTTTGTGAAGGAAAAACAGCTTCCAAGTGTGTTTAGAGCCTGAGCCTAGTAGTAATAAGTATAATCTTGCCATTTTCCAAGAGGCCTTCGTTCTGAATTTGGATTTGGTTTCTTTCCCCTTCAAATGGCTAAGAGTAGATACTTGTCTGGCCATTGTTTGTGAAGGGGAAACTTGTTTTTCCCCTTCTGAGTTGGCTTTTGCTGCATTTTGCTAATCAGAAGAATGCGGAACCTCTTTCAGAAACACCAAGGCTGGGCTCACAAGATTTAAGCCCTTTGTAGGCAGTGTCCTCATTTTTTTTTTTTTTATGAAAGACAATCTCTGAACTAGCTTCCGATTTCAGTATGTTGCTTCCATTTGATATCTCTGTGCAAGCCCTTCCTTTTGCCCCAGGGTCGTGTGGATGGCTTTTTTGCCCTCTGTAGTAGTGGTTCTCCCCCCGCCCTGCCCCTTTTCTTTTGGGCTGTAGCCTGGCTTCTGATGCATTACTTCCTGTTGGGTGATCTAATGTATTTGTAAACCATCTGATTTATAAATTAGGTGGTGAGAACTGCATCAGCAATGAAGTTTCTGTTGGAAAGGAGGGATGTTGTCCCTTTCAGTTTCCATTCTCCTCTGCTTTATAGTCATGCAATTAGATTAGCCACTGGAGGCCAACATGTTTTCTGTCTCTCGTCCCATTTCTATCTAGAAACAGTTTGTTGATTCAGACTTTCCCTGTAAAAGAAGCGTCTACATATGGCAACGTCCTTTGCACTTGTTCCCCTCTGACTCTGGCTTCTCTTGCCATGTCTCCAGGTATAGGTGAAGGTCAAGAATATCTACCGAGACATTGGCAGATTGGCCAGAACTATGTCTTCCTCATTTTGGTTTTTTCTTAAAGCAATTTTTTGTTTAAGGAAAAGGCATGAGAATAGGTTCATCTCTCCTCAGAAAGAATCCCAGGAAACACATGTTCATTTCTGCCTGCCTGTCACTGCCATGCTCAAGAGGCAGGCGGACGGAAGTGCTAAAGTAGTGGAACCCAGGAGACCTTAGCATCGTCTCCAAAGGAGGTTGGCTTGGGTTTCTGCCAAACCTGCCCCCCAGAAGCCAGCTCCCAAAAGGCCCTCACAAAGAAGGGAGAGAAGATACTCAGAGGGAAAGGGGAAGGCTTGTTGCCAGGAAGGACTGGGAAGAACCCTCTAGAAAATGGAAGGGTCTAAACAAACCAACCATGAATTGATGCCAAGTGAATTGTGTGAGTTTAGTGAGCTGTGTATTTCTGCTGACAATAGAATTTGAAGTACTATTTTTATCAAGTTTTCTAAAGATATGGTTTTCTGTTTTATTTTGACTCATCTGCTCTAGACTGGCATTACAGAGTCTTACTGCTTGCACTTGATACCCATGAAACATTTTATTTGGAGCACTGATAACTTGTGCTCATTACAATAGGGAAGGAGCATAGACTTAAAACTGGGAAAGACATTAGAAATGATGCCACCCAACTTCTTCATTTTGTAGATGAGGAAACTGAGTCTGGGAGAGATAAGAAAGTGACTTGTCCAAAGTCACCCAACCAGTAAGAAGCAGAGCTGGGATTTGGGCCCAGCTCCTCTACCTGCAAATCTAAACCTCTTTCTACTACAAAGCCCATGATGTAACTGAATCTCATTGAATTCATTTTACAAAAGCCAGAGAAGGGTAAGATGAGGTAAGAGCATCAGAGAATGATGGGCAGAGGAGGGACTTCAGACCTTTTGTATTGGAGCCAGTTGACGCTTGGAGGGCCAGTTAGTAAGTTAGGTGTCAGAAGTCTTTCTAAGCCAATGTCCCACATCACTAATTTCCTGTTGAGCATTTTGAACCCGATGTCCCTTCGGCATCTCAAACTCAGCATGTTCCAATGAAACTCATTATCTTCCTCCCCAATGTGCTCCTCTTTTCAACACCTCCTTTCCTGATTTTTCCTCCATCTGTTACCTCCTCTCTTCCCCAAATTCTCTTGTATTTATTGAGTGTATATCTCTTTATAGCCATAATGTCAGGGTGTGTGTGTGCATGTGCACATGCATGCGTGCACGTGTGCAGGCATGTATGCATATACACACATGCATGCATACTGTCTCCCACTAGAGAATGAGGGGAGAGATCATTCCATGAATGCCTCTGTAACCCTACAGCCTACCATACTGCTTGGCACATACTAGCTGTCTAAAATATTCTTAATGTTTATTTGGTTGTTGGCTGGTAAATCGATTCATTAGTAGCCATATCTCATCCCCAGACGATTATTGGTTTTTGCTTTCGTTAAAGATAAGTTTTTGTTTCTGAGAGGTTTGGCATCATTGAAAAACACTATAATAATTGATCTTTTGCCCAAGTGGAGAAAAATGGTAGCCAAGAATGAGACTAGTTTATAATATAACATCATTTATAAAGTATTATGGAGAAGGATGACTGAGGAGCAGTGGAGAGAAAAATGAATTTATAGAAGGCCTCATCAGTGGATTGAAAAGCCAGATCATCCCAAAATCATTTAAGGAGAGAACTAGACAGACTTCGGACAACTGATTAAAAAGTGAGATGTGTCGAGATTTCTCTTACCAAAAGCATTCCTTCCGAGTGGCAATGAAACCGCCACGATTGGCCTCTGGCATCCCAGACCTCGGAGGGAGGGGTTTTGTTGGCGCTGCTTCAGCTTCCAGGGCATTGAGGGATCAGTTCTGATGAGATCCAAAAGAGACAAAGTCACACAATGATTGGGCAAAAAATCTAAGAAAAGCAATTATCTGGGGTCTTCCCTAAAGACGTTGGGGGAAGAAGAGTCCATACGGGGGTTTAGCCTGGGGTCCATGAACCTATTTTAAATTAGGTCAATAATTCTATTTCAATATAATTGGTTTCCTTTTTAATCCTATGTCTTTAATTTAGTGCATTTCAGATCCTTTTTCTGAGGGGGTTTCTAGGCTTCACTAGCTTGCCAAAGCTATCTGTGGCAACAAAAGGGTTAGAGCTTCTTGGTCTTTGAGCTCAAAGATTTCTTATCTAGTCAGAGTGTATTCAGTGAAACACCAAACCGTCATTCAGGGCAAAAAGCTTTATTCCCCACAAGTTCAACTGTCCTTAGACATAATATGATCTTAAGTTACTCAGTTTCTTATTTATTTAAATTATTTTTAGGGAAAGGGGGAGAATTTTTATTCCAAGTTAAGACTCTTGAATATCTTTGTCCTTGCCCTTATCAGTCTTTGCCACTAGTTAGACAGCTCCAGGTAAGCAGGGCTGTTGTGTAAATTGTTTTGGCCCATTTGGGGAACTCTTGAATTTTTCAGTCTTGCTTAAAAGTTCAGTTTTATATAAAATATATTTCTGATGCTCTTAATTGCTGAATATGTTCCTGGCTTGCTCAGAATTGGCTTCACTGGTCTGTGACTCAGTGTTTATTATAATAATTTCATTTATAGTGTGTTTGTGTAATATCTGAACCAATGGGAGAAAAACATTGGATTTTGAATGTAAAAGTTCCCTTCTTCTTTTATCAAAAGGAAAAACAAAAAAGGTTTTCTCTGACATTAATTAAAAGTCATGCAAACATTCTCTTGCAAAAAGCTCACTAACATGACAGAGCATGAAGAATATAATTAGATATTAAGGTAAAATGAGTTGGTTTGTTTTTCTGATTCTGATAAACTTTAATATAGCATCGTAAAATTGAAGTTAATAAGGAGTGAGAAATCTGACAAGTATATAGACTTCCTGGGTAAATTGAAGAAATGACCATTAATCCATGTGCCCACAACAGGAATAAAGAATCAATTTGGTTTTTCCCCACGTAGGACAGGCTTTTCCTCTGAAAAACTATGTAATGAGTGGATTGGTCAATCTAATTCTTGTTGAAATATTGCCTGTATTGGATCAAATCTGGGCTCAGACACTTAGCACCCATCCAGAAACACTTGGCCTTGTAACCTTGAGCAAGTTACTTAACCCCAATTGCTTTAAAAAAAAAAAAAGAAATATTGCCTGTATCAAAGCTTTGGAAAAATTAACATGTTATTATCTATCTCTAATATATTTAGCTATCTTAACTAATCTATAAAACCTTGACAAATTTATTAATGAGTGCTGAAGGTAAAAAATGAGTTGCAGATATTGTTCTGTTTAGTCCTATGTAACTTAAGCAAAGCCTCCCACTGCTATCAGGCCTTCCTCACCTGTTTTTGTGCGTGGACCCCTTTGGCAGTCAGGCTGGGGAAACCTATGGCTTCCTCCTCAGAATCAATCATCTTTTTAAATGCATAGAATAAAATGCACCGAATTGCAAAAGAAACCAATGGCATTGAAACCGTTTAGCCCCTAATTTCATTGAAAGTGGACATCAGAAATGCAGCCAGGTATCTTCTAGTTCTGCTTTCACTGAGGAGAGATGGAGAAATTAAGACTGTACTATGAGATACATATTGTGCAAGTGAGCTCTGATATCCCAAGTTAGAACAGCCACTTCACCTGTCCTGCAGTGTGTTTGAGGACTGGGGGAGGGGAGAATGGGGAGGACGGATGGGAGGGAAGTTCACAGTTCTCAGTCCAATTCAGCAAGTGTATGTGAAGCACGCATGTTATGGAACAGAATCAGCCAGGATGGGAGAGCTCAGATGCATTGCTCTCTCTCCTGCTAGAGTGAAGTGCCAGCCTCAGGGAGAATAGGAATACTCTGAAATATCAGTGCCTGCTACACACACACCTAGGTGAGTGAGACACTCAGGCCTTGCTCTCAAGGCCCTTCCATTCATATTGAACTGGGTGGGGACAGTCAGGAGAAGGGATACAACAGGTCACCTTTGAAATAAGCATGATGCTAAAAATATGATAGTAGCAAAGGCAAAATCCAGATCAATGAAAACAATTGGGGACAGTATAAACTTGGTCCTTTGAGCTGACCTTCCATAGAGGAAGAAGTGCCTGAATTGGACTTAGTAATTGATTAGATGTGAGATTGAGGGAGAAGGAATATCATTGGAGTTTAGATTTTGAGCAAGGTTCACTGAAGGTTGCGCCTCAGTTTATAGATGGGGAAATCAAGGCATAGAGAGGCTAAATAGTTTGTCTAAGATCATACCTAGAGTAAAAATGTTGGAAGCAGAATTTAAAGCCAGGTCATGTAACTATAAATCCAGCAACAGAAAGACAAAAGCAACATAGACCCTGTCTTCAAGAAACTTACATTCTGTCAGAGAAGACATCCTGTACACAATAGGCAAACACTTCATGTCGAAAGAACTTGGTGCTTGAACTGAATCCTAAAGGACTTCAAATGCTAACCAGAAGATTTTCTATTGGATTGTAGAGGTGACAGTATAGTAAGTAAGCCACTGGGGTTTATTGTGGAAGGGAGTGACAGTCAGAGTTTGGCATCTCTATGGATGCTAGATTGGAATAGGGAAAGACTTAAGGCAGGGTGACTAGTTAGACATCTATTACAATAGTCTATGGAAGAGGGGATAAAGGATAAAGCCCTCAACCTGGGTTGGGGCTGCATGGGTAGGGAGCAGGGAACACATCTACAACAGAGATGTAGAGTTAGAAAGGACAAGGTTGGACAACAGCTTGGATATGTAGGATGAATGAGTATGAAAAATCAAGGATCCCACCAACGTCTCAAACCCAGGAGACTTGAAGGATGGTATACTTTATAGAGGGAAGTTTGGCAGAAGCATAGGCTTGGGGGGAAAGAGAATGAGTTTGAGCTGTTCCTGGGATTTTCATCTTGAAATGTTCAATGGGCATGATAGTGTGGTACCAAATCTCAGAAAAGACATAGAAACTGAATAGATCCATAGACAATGATCATGAAATCTCTGAGAACTGATGAGGTCATTAAGTGAGAGCCTACAGAGAGAAAATAGAAGGGGGCCTAGGAGAGAGCTTTACATCACACCTACAGTGAAAGGTCTTGATATGGAAAGGTATGCATAAGCAAAGGAGATAGAACAGTCACATGGGTAGGAGGAGAACAGTGAAGGGAGAGCAGTGACAAAATCCCAGTATACAGGAGGGAGAGGGTGAGCACAGGGAGGTCAAGAAGGATCATATACCCTGGAGAGCAGTGCTCATTGAGTAATGAATTTGGGAGCCAAACAGCAAAGGGTTGAGGAGTGAGCTAGAGGAAAATCAGTAACTATCAAAGAATTTTAAAAACTGAAACAAGCCAAGCATTGGATTAAGTGCTCAGAATAGAGATTTAAAAGGGAAGACAATCCATTTCCTCAAGAAGTTTACGTTCTAATTGGAGGAGACAATGCATAGAGAGAAGTAGTAGCAAAGGAGGAATTGGAACAGCAGGGCAGGAGGTTCGCATCCCTTTCCAGGAGCAAGGGAAGTATCGATTTGATTATAATGGTGCCAGACTAAGTCAGTGAGGGGCAGGACGGTGGGGAACTGGAAATGCACATACCGTGTTTCCCGATAATAAGACACTGTCTTATTATTTTTTTGGACAGAAAAACACCAGAGGGCTTATTTTCAGGGGGGGG